>NC_080546.1:86456256-86596256 GCF_028640845.1 Ahaetulla prasina | reverse complement strand
GATTTTACATAGCAAACCAACAAACAATTAAACAAAATCATCCTTATTATACATCTGTATTTTCATTGAGGTTGGACAATGGAACCCAATGATTTGCATTGTCAGATGTTTTTAGCTTTCTTTAAACATTCATTAAGAATATTTCAAAGAATAACAGAGTATGAAGGGACCTTGGAAATCTTCTAAACTGACCCGCTGCTCAAGCAGGAGACCCTCTACCAGTGATGGCTAACCTTTTTGCCATCGTGTGCCAGGAGGGGATGCAGGCAGGGGGATTCACATGCATGCATGTCCACATCCATAATTTTGTGTGCCCCGCCCCTGTGCATGTCCATGCGACACCCCCCCACTCCTGGCATGCGATGGCCCGTTAGCCCGTTTTTCCTCTCTCACCTGGCTCTAGTGCCTCTCTATGAGTCTGGGGAGGGTGAAAACTGCCTTTCCCACCACCCCGGAGGCCCTCTGGAGGCCAGAAACAGCCCATTTACCAACTTCCGGTTGGACAGGAAGTGACGTTTTTTTGCTTTCCCCAGCCTCCAGAGACTCCTAGAGAGTCTTCTTCTTCTTCTTCTTCTTCTTCTTCTTCTTCTTCTTCTTCTTCTTCTTCTTCTTCTTCTTCTTCTTCTTCTTCTTCTTCTTCTTCTTCTTCTTCTTCTTCTTATTATTATTATTATTATTATTATTATTATTATTATTATTATTACTACTACTACTACTATTACTATTAGTTTTTTTTATTAAACAAACATTTAAAACACTGGACATCATGCAACCATCCCGGTCTTGTCATATTTATTTATTTATTTATTTATTTATTTATTTATTTATTTATTTATTTATTTAATCACATTTTTATACCGCCCTATCTCCCGAGGTCTCCATAAACATTTTTAACACAACAAAATATAATTACTATTTAACATACGTTACTATTTTGTTCTTATTTACATATCCCGTGTCCTCATTTACATAATTTGTCTAAATATTGTATTATCCAGTATCCATTTTACAAACCCTAATTCTTTTTTGTTCCAGTTCCTTTTCTTCTTTCCAACCATTGGCAGACTTTGTTCCAAACTTTATAGTATTCTGTCTCATCCTTGTCTTTGAGTTCTAGTGTCAGCTTATCCATTTCTGCACATGTAAAGATTTTCTTTATTATTTCTTCTTCCGGGGGAGTTTCTTCCTTTTTTCCAGGATTGTGCATAAGCCAGCCTTGCTGCTGTTATAATGTGCAGCATTAACTATATCAATTCTTTGCTATATTTCTCTTTTGTGATTCCTAATAGGAATATTTCTGGCTTCAGATCTATGTTTTGGTCTAATATCTCCTCCAGCCATATCTTAATCTGGCGCCAAGAAATCCTTGGCTTTCTTACATAACCACCACATGTGATAGAAAGCCTGACACTAGATTACATTTCCAACAGTGTGGTGATAAATTCCTGTTCATGTTTGCTAATCTTGTGGGCGGCAGACGCCACCTGTAAAACATTTTATGTAATTTTTCTTTGCATGCGGTGGTTAATGTGAATTTTCTGTTTCTCTCCCATAGGTCCTGCCAATTATCCATATCATTACGATAATAAGCATCTACCGCTTCTGAAGGCAAGCAGTTCCACTGGTTAATTGTTCTCACCGTCAGGAAATTCTTCCTTATTTCTAGGTTGCTTCTCTCCTTGATTCGTTTCCATCCGTTGCTTCTCGTCCTGCCTTCAGGTGCTTTGGAGAATAGCTTGACTCCCTCTTCTTTGTGGCAACCCCTGAGATATTGGAACTCTGTCATCATGACAATGGGCTTTTACTAGCTGCTATTATTAGTACTATCTTCTCCTCCTTCTCCTTCTCCTTCTCCTTCTCCTCCGATCCTATCTTCTCCTTCTCCTTCTCCTCCGATCCTATCTTCTCCTTCTCCTTCTCCTTCTCCTCCGATCCTATCTTCTCCTTCTCCTTCTCCTTCTCCTCCGATCCTATCTTCTCCTTCTCCTTCTCCTTCTCCTTCTCCTTCTCCTTCTCCTTCTCCTTCTCCTTCTCCTTCTCCTTCTCCTTCTCCTCCAATCGTATCTTCTCCTTCTCCTTCTCCTTCTCCTTCTCCTCCAATCCTATCTTCTCCTTCTCCTTCTCCTTCTCCTTCTCCTTCTCCTTCTCCTCCTCCTCCTCCTCCTCCTCCTCCTCCTCCTCCTCCTCCTCCTCCTCCTCCTCCTCCTTATTTTTCCCTCCTCCTCCTCCAACCCTATCTTCTTCTTCTTCTTCTTCTTCTTCTTCTTCTTCTTCTTCTTCTTCTTCTTCTTCTTCTTCTTCTTCTTCTTCTTCTTCTTCTTCTTCTTCTTCTTCTTCTTCTTCTCCTCCTCCTCCTCCTCCTCCTCCTCCTCCTCCTCCTCCTCCTCCTCCTCCTCCTCCTCCTCCTCCTCCTCCTCCTCCTCCTCCTTTTTCCATATCTGTCATTGGATGGTGGCAATCACATTAGCAATCCTTTTTTTATCAACAGCCACACGAAAAAAGTGCTGCTGAGTTTTGTCCAAACCAGTCCCTTAGATTTGGAAGCCATGATGTTCTTCTTCTGCCTCGACCTCGTTTGCCTTCAATCTTTCCCCGATCTATCTTGTCTACCCAACTCTGATACAGCTAGTAATAGAAAGCAAGGCACCGTACGCTGCCCTTAAACAAGCAGGTGCAGAAAAAAAATTGTCAGTTTAACGCAGCCTCCTTCTTTTGTGATACAAATACTTCTGAAGCTCCTAAGCTATTTTTGTAGTCGATTTTGCGAGGGGAGAGAAAGTATCTACTCTCTGTGGTCTCACACTTCTCCCATTAACGTCAACAGGAATAGACAACACTAAGTGCTTTAAAGTGTCTTTGTGTGTCTCCATTATCTCTGCCTTAATGGCTCATAGAGTTAGAATTTAAAAGGCCCAGGAAAGATGTGTCGTTGCTTCCATTACTTCTAACAACCACTCATTGGGTGATTTCAAGCCATCTCATCAAATACAGGATTCGGCCAATAATGTTTTCCTGCAAGGACTACAGAACATCGAAGTATATCAACATCCATAGTAAAACGATTTTGACCCCAAATTACCGCCCTAGTAAAAACACCGACTGTGGAGACCTAGTTCAGCTTGATATAAGTAATTATGTAAGATGTTTGGTTCCATCTTCTATCTTGCTAACCTTTTTCAATTTTGACCCGGTTGGGAAAATAGGGGATGATTAGGTGAAAGTGTTCTATAGAGTTTCATTCGACCGAGAATTTCCATTTCCCCCCAAATATGAAGTTAGAAATATGTTGGGAATTCAATAGCTCTTGATCTTTCATTCTTTGACAAAATGACAAAATTAGTATTAAAAATTAATACTTATTAATTAATACTTAAAAATTTAAATTAAAATTCTTTGACAAAATGACAAAATTAGTAGACCAGAGGAATGCTAAAAAAGATGTTGAGACTCTAGAAAGAGTGCAGAGAAGAACAACAAAGATGATTAGAGGACTGGAGGCTAAAACATATGAAGAACGGTTGCAGGAACTGGGTATGTCTAGTTTAATGAAAAGAAGGACTAGGGGAGACAAGATAGGAGTGTTTCAATATCTCAGGGGCTGCCACAAAGAAGAGGGAGTCGGGCTGTTCTCCAAAGCACCTGAGGGTAGAACAAGAAGCAATGGGTGGAAACTAATCAAGGCGAGAAGCAACTTAGAACTAAGGAGAAATTTCCTGACAGTCAGAACAATTAATAAGGGGAACAACTTGCCTGCAGAAGTTGTGAATGCTCCAACACTGGAAATTTTTAAGAAAATGTTGGATAACCATCTGACTGAGATGGTGTAGGGTTTCCTGCCTGGGCAGGGGGTTGGACTAGAAGGCCTCCAAGGTCCCTTCCAACTCTGTTGTTATATTATATTATATCTTGAGAAGATAGGAACTTCTGCCTTTTCTTGTTAGATGGTTTGAAAAGACAAAATAAAAACAAAGAAGAGTGAAGGGCTGATTGCAGAGTTGGTATTCAGCTGGCTCAGACCGGTTTGGGCGAACCGATAGAGTCCACTCTGGCTCTAAGCCATCCTGTTTAGGCACATTTTTGAGGTCAGGTGCATACATGGAACGCTCGCACGCTACCAAAGTGCATGCATGGAAGGACTGCGCATGCACGGAAGGGGTGCTCATGCACGCACGCTCACATTTGCGAACCGGTAGGGAAAATAAGGGAATACCTCACCTGGTTGATTGTATGACAGTCTGAATAATAACGAATAAATCTGGCAGAAAGACCACATACAAGATTTTTGCCCTCTCCTTTAAACGTCTTGTTGTGCCTCACCCGCTCCCCTCTCCTCACCCGGGCCTTTCCCATCTCCTGTTATCTGAGCCAGAGACTGATAGTGAAGAAGAATGGCCTGGCATGCCTCCAGCCCCCAGCCCTGGCACCATGCCCGGACAGAATGAGCATACAAACCTCCCTCCTACAGCGTGTGAGCAAGAAGCCAGCCATGAGCTAGAATTGCCGGCAGCTGAGCAGGAGGACAAAACGTGGACGGATCCCCGCTTCCGGAGAATGGAGAGGCGACGTCAGCAAAAGGAAGGGAGGGGCAGGCCTGGATAAGTGCTGAGTCATGGAGCCACACCCCATGGCCTATATAAAGGATCTGCTTTTTGGCATTCCTTGAGTCAGGCAAAGTCTCAGCTGGTTGCTGAAGTCACACCTTGGATTCCTGCCTGCCCTGAGAACTCTGACAGGAATTTGGCAAAGCTGCAGAGGCTTCGTGGCCACGCTTGAGACAGACTTTACAGACCCGGCCGTCAGAGGAGGAGTGGGACACGACACATTTATGGAGCTTCTCAGTCATCCAGGTCATGGTTGTCCGAAAGCTTGCTGGACTTGGTTTTTTCCTTGAAGGCATGTTGCTTCTCATCCAAGAAGCTTCTTCAGTTCTGATGAAGAGCTGAAGCAACGGTTGAGAAGCAAAACGTCTTCAAGGAAAAACGAAAAAAGTCCAGATGCCTTTTGAAAGAAAGCAGCTATGGGGTGCCCTCTTCTCATTTGCAGCCTTTGGGTGTTCAAACAAATACACCCTTAAAATCTCCAAGGTATAAAAATCATTCCAGATTTTCCAAGACATTAAAACAGTCTAATCCCATGCTATTGTTTTAATAGTTGTAAAAACCTATTTCAGCAATGTGCAGATGCTAAAGACAAAAGAGAGACTTAATCAATCAGAATAGAGCTGGAAGGGACCTTGGAGGTCTTCTAGTCCAACCCCTTTCTCAAGTAGGAGATCCTATATCAGTGATGGCTAACCTTTTTCCGGACTGAGTGCCCAAAGTGTGCATACATGTGTGTGAATAGGCCAGAACCACCAAAATGCAATGCTTGCATGGCCCCTGCTCATGCGCCTTTCCCTGTGCATGTGCACGCAGCCTCCTGGCGCCCCTCATGCATGCGTGTGTGGGGGCCCCACACGTGCCTCGCCCCTCTCTCCCATGCACATGCGCGGCAGAGACCAGAGGACCAGCTGGCCAGTGGGAGGAGCACATACATCCCGCCGGATCTGAACTGGAGTCTGAACTGGGTTGATGTCTCATGTGCCATGAGAGGCTATGGCATGTGTGCCATAGGTTCGCCATCACAGTCCTATACCATTCCAGACACTGGCTGAGTGCACAGTTTTTTCTTAAAAATCTCCAGTGATGAAGCACCCCCAACCTTTGAAGGCAAGTGGTTCCTCTGGTTAGTTGTTCTCACTGTCACAAAATTTCTCCTTAGTTCTAAGTTGCTTCTCTCCTTGATGAGTTTCCACCCATTGCTTCTTGTTCTACCCTCAGGTGCTGTTGTGTCTTGTCCGCTCTCACCGCAGCCGGGGTCTGCTTATCTGCTCCCGAACATGGAGGAATGCATGCCTCCCGGCCCCAGTTCTGGCTCCATGCCCAGACAAGCTGCAGAGGAGGGAGCATCCCCCGGCCCCAGCCCTGGCTCCATGCCCAGGCAAACGGAGCAACTAGACCCCTCCCCCTCCTCCACAGCATGTGAGCCTGAGGAAAGTTTACTCCCAACAACAGCTGATTGGAGTGACCCTCGCATCAGAAGATTGGATAGGCGGAGGCAACAGAAGGAAGGGAGGGGCAGGCCTTAATGAGTGCTGAGTCATGGAGCCACACCCCATGGCCTATATAAAGGATCTGCTTTCTGGCATTCTCTGAGTCAGGCAAAGTCGAACTTATCTTGCTGAAGTCACTTACTGGTCTCCTGCCTGCTCTGAGGACTTTGCTAGGACTTTGGGCAGAGCTGCAGAGGCAAGCCTGATTCGGATTTCCCTGACCCGGCCGTCAGCGGAGGAGTGGGACACGACAGGTGCTTTGGAGAATAGCTTGACTCC
Organism: Ahaetulla prasina; assembly: GCF_028640845.1. Taxonomy (NCBI): domain Eukaryota; kingdom Metazoa; phylum Chordata; class Lepidosauria; order Squamata; family Colubridae; genus Ahaetulla; species Ahaetulla prasina. Next base: position 86,589,886 of record NC_080546.1, on the reverse strand, counting down.
CTCTTCTTTGTGGCAGCCCCTGAGATATTGGAAGACTGCTATCATGTCTCCCCTAGTCCTTCTTTTCATTAAACTAGAGATACCGAGTTCCTGCAACCGTTCTTCATATGTTTCACCCTCCAATCCACTAGCCATCTTTGTGGCTCTTCTCTGCACTCTTTCTAGAGTCTCAACATTTTTATTATATTGCAGAGATCAAAACTGGATGCAATGTTCTAAGTATGGTCTAAGTATTAACACTTAACATGATCTTGATTCTGTCCCGTTATTAATGCAGCCTAGGATTGCATTCACTTCTTTGGCAGCTGCAGCACACTGCTGGCATAAACTTTATTTAGCTTTACATACATACATACATGTATGCACGCGCGCACACACAAACACACACACACATATATATACATATGTGTCTCTGTGTATGCACTGTATCTCTCTCTCTCTCTGTCTCTCTCTCTCTCTCTCTCTCTCTCTCTGTGTCTCTATCTATCTATCTATCTATCTATCTATCTATCTATCTATCTATCTATCTATCTATTTGTTTTCGTAGGTTTTCACAGTTATAGGTATGTAGGTCTTGGCATTTTCAGGTCTTTTCCCTGAAGGTTGAGAGTATCTTCATGACGTTTCGAGCAGGTCTCACTCATCATCTTCAGGCTGGTGTCTTCGGCTTTGAGAAGCATGAAGCCGAAGACACCAGCCTGAAGATGATGAGTTGAAGATGATGAGTGAGACCTCGTTGAAACGTCGCCAAGATACTCTCAACCTTACACGGGAAAAGACCCGAAAATGCCAAGACCTACACACACACACACATACACACACACACGCACAAATATAAATAATTTATTTTGTCGAATACATATTAAATAATATATATAAGTATAAGCATGAATTGAATACATAAAATGAATGCAATTAAAGGGAACGTTAGGACAGGGATGGTAGGCATGTTGGTGCTCTTATGCATGCCCCTTATATATATATATATATATATATCGTATTTTTTGGAGTATAAGACACTCCGGACTATAAGACACACCCACCTGTTATGGTAAGGAAACAAGAAAAAGAAATCTGCCTCTGCCTCCCAGCAATTTTGCCTCATTGCCGTAAACAGCAAACAGCCTGCTTTACTTTCATTTTCATTTTCAGCATAGCCAGATTAGCACAATAATAAAAAAAAATCTGCTCCCAGCAATTTACCTCCTTACAGCAAGCAGCAGAGGCCCACGCAGCAATAGGCCATGGCAATCCCTGCAGCCTGAAACAGCTGAGAGTCGGGAGGCTGATCCAATGGACAATCAACTTGTGCTAATTAGGTTGTGCTGAAACTGAAATGGGCTGTTTCTTCTTGCTGTTTGCCTCAAGGAGATAAATTGCTGGGAGGCAGAGGCCAAAGGGTGGAGGCCAGTGAGTGGAAGGGGTTACATTCAGTGTATAAGACACACCTAAATTTTCACCCCCTTTTAAGTGGGGGGGAAGGTATCTCTTATACTCCAAAAAATATAGTGTATGTATATATACACATACATACACACACACACACAAACACATTGAGAAATTGTGCATCAGTTATAGGGAATGAGCTCTGCAGTTCCAACAGTTGCTTGCAATCCAAGTTAATGACCCAGTGAATTACTAGCAAAGATGGATTTGATTTTAATGTAATGTTTGCAACAATTTAAGCTCCACTCTTCATATTACGTTTGAATGCCTCAAGGCAATCTTGGGGCTATTATTTTAATAGGGTGTCATTGCTGAGTGTCCATTAACTGTCAGAGTTTAAGTCATTTCCAGGTATCTTAATATTAAGATGGCACTAAATTACATTGTTGTTAATTGTTCTACATTATAGCATGGTTCTGCTATGTCATGCATAAGCTAATTGATTTTAGTGGGAAACTGAGTATGATAGAAATCAGCTTAAAACCATTAAATGTACTATAACGTTAACTTCATAAATGTTCTGCTGAGGAAAATAGCTAGCATTTAGCCTAATGTTATTTGTCTTCATAGATAGATAGATAGATAGATAGATAGATAGATAGATAGATAGATAGATAGATAGATAGATAGACAGACAGACAGAAAGACACACACAGACAGACAGACATGATAGTAGATAGATAGATAGATAGATAGATAGATAGATAGATAGATAGATAACAATAATTTTACATGACCTTCCAATTCTGTTGTAATTCTGTAATTTTGTAATAGTTCTGTAGTTATTGTTATTAAGACTGGTCCCATAGTCAGCCAGATGTTTAGACTGGATATGACATTTTTATCCACCTATTGAGTACTTTTCAAGGACTTGGGATACATAGATGTTCTTGTTTGATTATGATAAAGGTATCATCACAAGATGCTATTACTATGACTGGTCACCCAGTCAACAAGATGTTGGCATCCTTTTCCACCTATTAAGACCTTCTCAAGGATCTGAGATATGCAGGGGTTTTGTTGGCGTTAAAAATTGCCGTTGCAATTTAACATTTTAAGCAAGTAAAACCAATTGCAACCATTGCAACTGAAGTCAACTTTGGGCCATGCAAACCTGGAGAACTAAAATAGGATTATTCAGCCTTGCCATCCATAAATTCCATGGAATTCGCAACCGCGGAAACACACAAATTTGGGTGTTTGCCATTCAAAATTGGCAAATAATTGCTACTCCAGATAGTGAGCTATTCATACTCATTTCCCTGCCTGTGAGGCTCTTTCATTTTGTTCCACTTAGTTATCCAAGCAGAAATTTCCAAATGTTGGCCTATGCATTTCCTTGAAATAGCTAGGATCAGACGGAGTAAGCGTCTAGCTGTATAGAAGCTTGTTTAACTGATCAAGCTCATGTTTGCTCACTTTGAAATGCAGAGATAGTTTGTCCACTGAGGGAATTCAAAACACAACTCGATAAAGGATCGTATTTGTAGCTCAGGGTTGAACGTGGGCTCCTCGATGCTCTCTGAGCTTGCTTTGTTTTCCTGCAGGCATTTCATTAACCCAACTAGGTAATAGCATCAGTCTAGAAGTGGAAGTGTACCTGCAGGCAATTTCCCCCACCACCCCATTTCCATGCTATCTGAAGTGTTTGATGACCATATGTGATACCAATAAAGCACTGATGATACCTAATTTGGGTAATAAAATGTCTGCAAGGAAACAAACAAGGCCAAAGACCACCAAAGGGCCGTAATAGCTCAGGCTGTTAGAAGCCTGTTATTAGAACACAGCAGCCTGCAATTACTGCAGGTTCAAGCCCGGCCCGAGGTTGACTCAACCTTCCATCCTTTATAAGGTAGGTAAAATGAGGACCCAGATTGTTGAGAGGGCAATAAGTTGACTTTGTAAATATACAAATAGAATGAGACTATTGCCTTATACACTGTAAGCCACCCTGAGTCTTCGGAGAAGGGCGGGATATAAATGTAAATAAAAAAAAAACCAAAACAAACCCCAAGGACTCAACATTTCTCCTCTTCCTCTTCCTCCTCCTCCTCCTCCTCCTCCTCCTCCTCCTCCTCCTCCTCCTCCTCCTCCTCCTCCTCCTCCTCCTCCACCTCCTCCTCTCTCCTCCCTTCTCCTTTCTCCCTTCTCACACTCAGAGAGCACCAAGGGACCAGAGATGGTATTCAGCTGGTCCAGACCGGTTTGGATGTACCGGTAGCAGAAATCACGGGTGGGCCTGCCTACCTCCTCCTCCTCCTCCTCCTCCTCCTCCTCCTCTTCCCCTTCTTCCTCTTCCTCCTCCTCCTCCTCTTCCTCCTCCTCCTCCTCTTCCACCACCCCCTCCTCCTCCTTTCTCCTCCCTTTTTCTTTCTCCCTTCTCACACTCAGAGAGCACCAAGGGACCAGAGATGGTATTCAGCCGGTTCAGACCGGTTCGGGTGAACCGGTAGCAGAAATCACAGGTGGGCCCACCTACCTGCCCCAGCACTATGCTGTCCTATTTAGGCACGTTTTTTAAGGCCGTGCCCATGCGCAGAAGGCGCGTGCACATGCAAAGCACATGTGCAGAAGGCTGTGCGCATGTGAACCGGTAGGGAAAGTAAGTGAAAGCAAGACTCTTCAAAATACAACTCGGCCTTTGTGGGATCTAGTCAAATGATACCATTAAAGCTCTGATCTTCAATCATCTTATTAAACTGGATATCAGATACACTGACAACCCTAACCTCTCTTTTTGTACATCCTTACTAGGACAAGTGGAAAACATCAAGCTGGCCTTTCAGAATGATGAATGGGGAAGGCAAGTTTGTAATCCGCTATCTTGATATTCATGAAAAACACCTGATTGGAAAACATCGGAGGTTTTAGTGGTTACTCCAATAACCTTTAGATGGGAAATCAATTCATGTTTTACATTGGTTGTACGTGCTCCAAATTATACAGTCCTCAGCCAATGCTAGTGACAGGAGAGAAGTAAAAAGATACGCCGAGAGCTGCAACAGCTTGCAGAAAACGATGTCTCCCCACCCTTAATTATTTATTTTCACCTTTGGTGAGATGGGCAGCTGTATAAATTGGATCGATCAATCGATAAATTTTGCATCCTGCTTTTCTGCTTCTATACTTTACCAAATGACCTGTTTGTACTGCACAGGTGATTAATGAAATGGGGAACCTTCTGAGTCAAAATATATTGCTTACGCTGTCGTGTCCATGTTGGCACATAGCAATGGTTGAAGAAGTGGCCACCTACATTAAGACTGAACAGAATACAATACTACCTATCTCCTGTTTACAACACAGTCCTTTCAGCTGTTCCAAGAAGGATTCACACCCATTTGCAATATTCAGGTGACCCTGAGGGCACAGATAGACCTCCAAGTGGCCTCCACGACTCTCAGAAAGAGCGCTAACGACCAGAGGACTGCAAGGAATATAAATCTTCCATTATCCACCATTTAGTCAGAACTGAAGAAGGTTCTTGGATCAGAAGCAAGGAAAAACAAAGTCCAGTTTCCTTTTGAAAGAGCACCTTTGGGACAACCATGACCTGGATGACTGATAATCTGCGTAGACATCTAGGCACTGTACTAATTTTAATTACTTGTGTGGCATCCAGAGTCAGTTTTGAGTTTGGATAGCATTATAAATTGAAATTAGAAAGAAATGGGTACCGTATTTATATAAACTGCCATGGATCCACGTGGAGTTGGTAGTGCACTGGTATTTTTCATATCTGTGCAGACAGACAGACAGACAGACAGACAGACAGACAGACAGACAGACAGACAGATAGATAGATAGATAGATAGACAGATAGACTGATTGATTTATGGATAGATGGATGCATGGATGGATGCATGGATGGCTTGGATTGGATGGATGGATGGATTGGATGGATGGATGGAGGTAGAGGTAGAAGAGGTAGAGGTAGAGATAGAGATAGAGATAGAGATAGAGATAGGTAGGTAGGTAGATAGATAGATAGATAGATAGATAGATAGATAGATAGATAGATAGATAGATAGATAGATAGATGGATGGATGGATGGATGGATGGATGGATGGATGGATGGATGGATGGATGGATAGATAGATAGATAGATAGATAGATAGATAGATAGATGGTTTGGATTGGATGGATGGATTGGATGGATGGATGGATGGAGGTAGAGGTAGAGGTATGAGGTAGAGGTAGAGGTAGAGGTATGTGCTAGTCGTTTCTGACTCTAGGGGAGAAGTGCTCATCTCTGTTTCAAAGCCGAAGAGCCAGCGCTGTCAGAAGTCGTCTCCATGGTCATGTGGCTGGCATGACTCCATGGCAAAGGTGCATGGAACTCTCCCGTGACTTGTCCCAGCTTCTGCCAACCTAGCAGTTTTGAAAGCACGTAAAAAAATGCAAGTAGAAAAAAATAGGGACCACCTTTGGTGGGAAGGTAACAATGTTCCATGCGCCTTTGGCGTTGAGTCATGCCGGCCACATGACCATGGAGACGTCTTTGGACAGCACTGGCTCTTCGGCTTTGAAACAGAGATGAGTCGGCAATGACTAGCACGTATGTGCGAGGAGCACCTTTACCTTTACTTACTATATATATTAGATATTGATGATGATGATGATGATGATGATGATGATGATGTACTATTGACCTCACCCCATTCCTAAGAGGTCTGTAAGGGGTGTGCATAAGAGCACCAGCATGCCTACCGTTCCTGTCCTAATGTTCCCTTTGATAGTATCCAATTTGTATGGTTATTTCATGCTTATATAAACTGTTGTGTCTGACAAATAAATAAAATAAATAAATATCACCATCATAAATGCATTAAATCTCACTAAGGAACTTATGACACGTAATAGCTAAAGTGTGTTAAAAAATGTTAGCATCTTGTGAGCCATTAAGGATATAAGGAGATCGGTTAGACTAGCGGTGGGTTCCATATATTCTTACCACCAGTTCGCCACGCACACGCTCCTTCCATGCGTGTGCTTGGCCGTCCACACTTTGCTCACACCTGTGCCTTCTGCACATGCTCCCAGCCTCGAAAACGTGGCTAAATAGGACAGCATTACGTCTGGGCAGGCGGACGGTTCATCCAAACCGGTACGAACCGGCTGAATACCAGCTCTGGTTAGACCAGCGGTTCTCAATCTGTGGGTCGGGATCCCGTTGGGGGTCGAATGACGATTTGCCGGGGGTCACCTAAGACCATCGGAAATATGGGAAGTATACTTGCGAGTCGAAGAATCGCGCTCCAATGGTTGACTCCACAAGCCAGCTGCAGGCTCTTCAAATCGCTAGCCGAATTCGGCTTCAGGCGCGATGAATTAAAAAAGAGAGAAATCTTTGCTCTGATGTCTCCCTCTCAAGCCAGCTGCAATCACTCCCAATCGCTAGCCTCATCTGGCTTCAGGCACCATAAACTTAATAGGGGAGGAGTCTCCGCTTTAATGCCTCCGTCCTCAAGGCAATCGCAAGCAATTCAGATCGCTAGCAAATACGGCTTCTGGCGCGATCAATTCAAAATGAAAATAATTTTATGGTTGGGGTCGCCACATCGTGGGGAATTGTATTAAAGGGGTCGCAGCACTATAAAGGTTGAGAACCACTGGGTTAGACCTATGCAGAATTTGAGTAAGCCTATTTCAGAGATGTTTAGGATCCTATAAGCCCCTCACCGACATAATGAGATGTTAAGTGACAGCCAGTTCAAATCTTGCAGCTTTGACATCATTGCTGCATTGAAACACGGCCAGACAAATGAAGTAACTGAAGCACTTCAACATCGCAAAACAAATTTTGGTAATTTGTCAGGGAAACTTTGCACATCCGTAGCCAAGACTAATTTAGCAAGATAGAACTCAATCTCTAAAGTGTCACTGTTACTTCTTAAACTATAATTGCAATGTTAAATCCTATCTTTAAGGTGCACCTAATTTGTATCAGTCCCATAAATGCTCGTCTCAGACAAAATGTGCACACTTCATCTAACTTGTTTCTTTTGCCTCGGTTTTGTGCTAACTCTATAAAAATATGCATGAGGTAGTAAGCAGTTTATTTATCATCCGAGCACATCAAAATTAGCATCATCATTAGTTCCACCATAAGCATCTTTTTTTTTTCCATAGAAGAAAAGTCAATGAATCATTGTAAACAAGTTTTGTTTAACTCTCCACTCATAAATTTTCTACGCTGATTTATTAACTATAAACACTTAAGTCTGTAAGGATGATATATGAGTTCCATTGTGCTTGTCCATATACAAGAGTTTTAGAAATATTTAATAACTCTCTAGTTCTGTGTGTTGGAGGGGAGAGAGGGAGGGAGAGAAATCTCACTACTATTAGGTTACTGAGGCCAATAACAAAAGTAATAAAAACCAATCTAATCACAAAAACAACAAATTTGTTTGGAATGTCATCTGTGCCTCGAAAAGTAATGCATTTTTCTTTTGTTTCCTATATTGACAGCTCCTGTAAAAGAAAATTGGACCAGGTTGGGAAAATGAATGCATGTGTTCATGCACACACATAAAATATGTATGTTCCAAATATTGGAAAGAAGAGAAGAGAAGAGAAGAGAAGAGAAGAGAAGAGAAGAGAAGAGAAGAGAAGAGAAGGGAAGGGAAGGAAGGAAGGAAGGGAAGGAAGGAACGGAACGGAACGGAAGGAAGGAAGGAACAGAAGGGAAGGAAGGGAAGGAAAGGAAAGGAAAGGAAAGGAAAGGAAAGGAAAGGAAAGGAAAGGAAAGGAAAGGAAAGGAAAGGAAAGGAAAGGAAAGGAAAGGAAGGAAGGAGAGATGTAGACAGACAGACAGACAGACAGACAGACATAGTTATCTGGGATTATATTTTGTCTTTCCTAAAGCTGCCATCTTTTATTTTATTCAGGGTGGGCAGAAAATACCAAGTAAATAGACTAGACTAGACTAGACTAGACTAGACTAGACTAGACTAGACTAGACTAGACTAACAGAGGTGGAAGGGACCTCGGAGGTCTTCTAGTCCAACCCCCTGCTTAGGCAGGAAACCCTACACCACTTCAGACCACTAACTCTTCATTCCATTGATTTTTTTCATGAGCATCTAGGTAAAAGGTTTCCCTGTCAATCATGTCTGATTCTAGGGCCCGGTGCTCATCTCCATTTCTTGGTTGATGGAGCCAGCATTATCCGAAGACATTTTCTGTGGTCATGTGGCTGGAATGACTCAACGCCAAAGGCGCACGGAACGCTGTTACCTTCCCATGAAAGGTGGTCCCTATTTTTCTACTTCCATTTTTTACCTGCTTTCGAACTGCTAGGTTGGCAGAAGCAGGGACAAGCAACGGGAGCTCACCCCATTATGTGGCACTAGGGATTCGAACCGCTGAACTGCCAACCTTTTGATCAACAAGCTCACCATCTTAGCCACTGAGCCACTGTATCCCTAGCTGTGCCAATATGAGATGCCTAATAAATTCATGCCTTGAGGATGCCTCAGAGTTTTAATTGAGTTGCGTCTGTCACTTGGAACCCCCTCTCTCTCCCTCCCTCCCTCCCTCTCTCTCTCTCTTTCTCTCTCTCTCTCTCTCTTTCTGTCTCATTTTCACCTAAGAAATAATACTAGTGGGTTCCGTTCAGTACTTCTGCCAATAATCTGGATTTTATTTATTTGTTTGTTTGTTTGTTTGTTTGTTGTCGTACTGATGTATTCTCGTCGGCTTTGTTTTCATCGTTTATTTCATCGTTTATTTCATAGTCTTCCTTTTTATTATTGTAAGCTGCATATAGTAGCCCCATGGTGAGGCAGGCAGCAGATAAGCAAATAAATAAGGATTACAATTAAAACAATGTATTATTTTATTAAATAATAAAATGTATATGTGCCATCCGTGCCAAACTGAAAGTCTACAACTGACTTCTACATTTCCCCTCTCCATGAAAAGGGAGAAAACTCGTCCCTCGTGTGATGATTCCCCCGGACGCTTCCGCAAATGCCTCTCCAGATGTCATTCTCAGAGCATGATGAACCAGTTCCAGGAATATCTGGAGGGGAGTTGGTCAACGAGCAGCTATCTGAGATGGATTTGGCTGAAGCGTAGTTTCAGGTGGGGAAGACATGCAGCTATAGCCCATCAGTGATGAGGAAGAGGAACTGCCTTGTTGTGTCTGCGCCCCCCACGCTGGGCCTCCTGCCAGAAAGTGACTTGGAAAGTGAGGGGGAATGGCCGTCAGGACTTACCTCAGGAGCACTGGCTTCCCTGGCTCAGCTCCAGGAGCCAGAGGCAGGCCAGGTGGACGAGATAACGAGGCCTCCGTCCCCTGACTCTTTCCTCCTCACCAGGCCACGCCTCCAGACCCAGCTGATGGCAATCAGGCCTGGCTGGACCCTAGGTTTCGTAGGCAGGAGAGGTGGGAACAACAGAAGCAAGGGTGGGGCAGGCCTTAGAAGTGCTGAGTCATGGAGCCACACCCCACAGGATATAAAAGCAGCAAGAGCTGCTATACCACTTAGTGGCAAGCAAATCAACTGCTTAACTAGAGCTGAAGTACTGCTTGTTCCTGGTTGACTCATCAGCATCAAGCGAGATAACAGAGACACTTGGCAGACGCTCGCTAGTTTGCTGCCAGAAGCTGATAGTTGCCGCTAATTAAGTCATCGCTCGGACTGAGGCGAGGGGGACAGAACATGCCTTCTGCCCTTGATCCAAGAACACACAGGGCAGAGAAAAGGCAGGAGCAGAGAAAGTCAGCCAGATTATTCGCAAGGAAGGAGCTTCACCCTTCTTCTTCTTCTTTTTTTTAATGTTTAAATACTTTTTATTTTTTTAAAAAACAACAAGGCATAACAAACACTAACATAAAACACATACTCCTTCTTTACATCAGCTTTGCATCGGTAATCCTCTATTATTTACATTTTCCCTTCTCGGTTGCTTTAATTATGCTTATTTTTTTGTGCCATTATCCCATATACATACATACATACATACATATATATGTTTGTTTTCTGAGGTTTTCGCGGGTGTTTGTATGTAGGTCTTTGGTTATTCGGGTTTTCTCCCGCGTAAAATTGGAAGTGTCTTGGCGATGTTTCGACGAAGTCTCATTCATCATCTTCAGGCTTCAGCTTCGTGCTTCTGGGAGCAATGCGAGAACCAGAGAACCAATGTGAGAACATTGGTTCTCACATTGTGAGAACCTCACATTGTGAGAACCAATGTGAGAACCTTCGTGCTTCTGGGAGCAATGTGGGAACCAGAAGCACGAAGCTGAAGCCTGAAGATGACGAATGAGACTTCGTCAAAACGTCGCCAAGACACTTCCAATTTTACGCGGGAGAAAACCCGAATAACCAAAGACCTACATACAAACACCCGCGAAAACCTCAGAAAACAAATATATATATATATTTGTTTATATAACCAGGTCTCTGGTTTCCAGTCTATAGGTTGGTCAGTTATTTCTTCCAGACATTTTCTGATTTTGGCACAATATATATATATATATTTGCAAATGGACAACACCCTTCTTGATGGGCTGCACCAGAAGTTGGCTATTTAGCACACCAGGCAGATGGAGGCAATGGTGGGAACAATGTGTTCATTTTGTCATCTTTCGAAGCCATATTAGGCCGGAAGCTTCCATGCTGCCACCTTCCCTTGTGTGGGAAAGTAGGAGGAGGGATTTAGTAGAGGGGTTGTCTTTAGACATAATAGCATTCTTCCTATCGGTCAAGGTCAGGCCAATCCTGCATCTGAAGAAAGAGTGGTCGGAGTGCTGTCTCGAAATGGGATGGTTGGCGATTGGCACATGTGATCAACTGAGGAGTGAGGGGATGGTTTTGGGAGGTTTTGATTTACTGAGGGAAAACCCAGACCACTCAGATTCCGGTTTTCCCAGATGTGCCAGTTTACCTATTCTAGTAAATGGAAGTTTGAAATATATTTGCTTCAGAGTTTTTACTTGGGAGTTGGGTTTTTGTCTGGAATGCTGACACATTTCCTAGCTGTGTGTTTTCCGGATTGTTGTGATTCTTGATAGACATCGTGCCTCGACTTGGATCGTGCTTTGCAAACTCTGAACTTTTCTTGCCTCGTGAACCCTCTTGTGTTGTGGATTTAATTCTGCCGGGTGGATTTATTTTGATTGGGAAACTTTGAAGTGCCTTGTGGACTCATTGGCCATTGCTCCGTGGACTAGCATCGGTCTGCTTGTGACTGGATTTAATTGGGATAGTTCTGAGGTTTTGGTGAAGGGAGTTGCGGGGAAATATTAATAAACCCAATAAACCACAGTTACTTGTCTGTCTGTCTCTGTGTGTGTGTGTGTGTGTGTGTGTGTGTGTGTGTGACAGAGAGAGAGAGAGAGAGAGACAGAGAGACAGAGAGAGACTGAGAGAGACTGAGAGAGAGAGAGAGAGACAGAGAGACAGAGAGACAGAGAGACACACATCATGTCAAATGATCTAAGTGCCAGAGCCCTTGCAACTACATAGCTGGGATAGCTCAGGCAATAGAGAAGCCTGTTATTAGAACACAGAGCCTGCAATTACTGCAGGTTCGAGCCCGGCCCAAGGTTGACTCAGCCTTCCACCCTTTATAAGGTAGGTAAAATGAGGACCCAGATTGTTGGGGGGCAATAAGTTGACTTTGTAAAAAATATACAAATAGAATGAGACTATTGCCTTATACATTGTTTTTATACATTATACATCATTCTATCTTCCGGAAGATGGCGACCAGGAAGGTTGCACCGGAGAAATGCTCTCTGTAAAAGGGCTCTTTTGAGCTCTTAGGAGAGCAGTTTCCCCGAAGATTCCTTGCTGGCGATACTCCAGAGCCGAAGGTTTTTCCAGGCTGCCGTGGATTGAGGCTGCCGAGGTTTTTCCAGGCTGCTGAGGACTCAGGCGGTGGGCGAAGAGTCGGAGACCGCCGGAGCCTGGACTGCCGCAGCCGTGAGGCCGTCGACTGAAAGAGGCTGGAGCCGCCCGCTACCGCCGGAGCCGCCGCCAGCCCTGAGACTGCCGCTGCCGCTTGTGCCGCCACCGGGGCTGCTGCCAGCCCCGCGACTGCTGGTGCCAGCTGCCACTGGTGCCGCGGAGCCACCGCGGAGCCGCCGCCAGCCCGTGGCGCCACGGGCCGCCCCCAGAGCTGCCGCCAGCCCCGGGATTGCCGCTACCGCTTGTGCCGCCAGAGCCGCCGCCAGACCCGAGACCACCGCTACCGCATTAAAGGCGGCTGGAGACACCCGAAACCACTAAAGCCACCCCACCAGACCCGGGACTGCCGCTGCCGCTGCCGCTGCCGATACCGTGAGTCGCACCGCTGCCATCACCGCCCTCCATCATCGCCCTCCCACATTGCTACAAACTTTAAATTTCCCACCAAGGAGATAAAAGCCCAACAACATTTACAACAACCCTAATCAACCTATCCCCCAATCGGCAGGACTGCTGCAGGACTACTGGTGAGTTCCTAGGAGACTCCAGTCTCCCGGCCTCTACTGACTTTTTGAATCTCCCGCCATTACAGCCACCTGTAAAGAAGCTTCTTCAACCACCCTATCTCACCATTTTAAATTTCCCGCCAAATCTCACTGTTACCATAGTGACTCCCTATTACCATAGCAACTGCCAAATTGACTACCATTTAAAGTTAAAGAGACAGATATAAAATCAAAGATAATTGATTAAGTGACAGACACTTAATCATTACTAAAATAAAGTAATAATAAATAAATAAAACAAAATAAAATAAAAATAAAATAAAACAAAGGAATAAGAAAGATCATCATTATGCCAGCCAGAAAATCAAACGCTGATAAAATCTTAGAATCAAGATTAACAACTATCGAACAAAACATAGATAAAAGATTACAAGCTATTGAACAAAACCTAGAAAAAAGAATTCAAAATATTGAACAAAACCTAGAAAAAAGAATTCAAAATATTGAACAAAACTTAGAAAAAAATTCTATCAGTTATTGAACAAAGTTTCACAGATTTGATAAAACAAATTTCAACACTAAAAAAATGAAAACTCTAATGATCTAAATCTCTTCCAAACTCATCTATCACCACAAAATATACAACTTACAACTCAACCTAGACATCAAATTAATACAACACAACCCAATCAACAAACAACTACTAATCAACTAATCAGAGATGCAATGGAGAGAGGACAAAAATAAAATAATGCAATATTATTTGGACTTGAAAACACAAATGAACCAGATATCAATAAGATTCACAACATCATTGGAAATTATAATTCATCAACCATCTCCCCAAATGAAATAATTGCTGTCTCCAGAGATGGACCAGAATATAAAACAGCGATGGGACAACAGCACCAAGATTTTGTAGAGTTATATGCACTAATGAGGACAGCAAACGCAAATTCATAAAGACTATAAACTCAATTGCTAAATCCAACCCTACCTACAGTAAACTTAGATCACGTCCTGACCTATCCTTTCTACAAAGGATACGCCTCGTGAACTTCGCACAGAACTTAAAAGAAGACAAGACAATGGTGAATCCAACCTATACATCGACTACCATGCTGATTGCATAAAAATAAAACCTGCAATCAAAAATCACCTCAAACCCCCATCACCCATAACAATCAACCAGCCATCCCAGTATTCAACCAAGTACCCATCCCCTACCTCCCATTCAACCAACCATCTTACCAACTATCCAACCAACAGCCATCCAATCAACAATCCAACCAGCCATCCAACCAACCATCCAACCAACCATCCAAACAGCCATCCAAGCAGCCATCCAAGCAGCCATCCAAACAGCCATCCAACCTGCCATCCAAACAGCCACCCAACAATCCACCCAACCAGCCATCCAAACAACCATCCATCCAAACCCCCAAAACTACCATCCAACCATCTATACAACCATCTATTGTCCACAACCCCAACCTACTAACACCCAAAACTAGGTATGCACGCCTTACCTCTTCAACACCAATCATATCAGATCTCAAATGCAAATTGATAAATGCAAGAAGCATAGTCAACAAATTACCTGAATTTATCCTCTTATTAAACAGTGGCACATTTGATATCATTTTTGTTTGCGAAACATGGCTGAATTCATCCCTTCCTGACTCCATTATCTCAAACAAAGAATATCAAGTCTATCGATCAGATCGGGAAAACCGAAGAGGTGGTGGAGTGGCTATCTTTACAAAAGACACTGAATCTAAAAATATCCAAGTAGCACATAAACTCTCTCTTCCTGAAACCATAGTATGACCTATCCCTTGACACTACTCTTCGATTCTTACTATGCTACAGAGCCCCCGACTATGACATTACCCACGCAAATATGCTAACCTCAATGCTAACATGGACTACCTCTTGCCCATACCCTCTTATCTTCCTTGGTGACTTAAATCTACCTCTCATTAACTGGACAACCAATGAATGTTCAACTGACCCAATCCATACTACACTATACAACGCTGTTACAAACCTAGGTCTTGAACAACTTGTAACTAACAATACAAGACTCAACAACTGCCTTGACCTCATCTTCTGCAACAATCCAAACTCAATTTACGGAATACAAATTAAAGAACCTTTTTCAAACAGTGACCACTGCATGATTGATTTTCGTCTCAATATCGTCCATACTTAATTCGCCATAACACCAGAACTCCCAACTACAACTTCAAGAAAGCCAATTCCGCCCTTTTAAACACCGATCTTTCACTTCTGAACTGCCAAAATCTGTTTGCAACCTGCATAACCGCTGATGACCTCTATAGAATCTTCCTACTTGAAATCAATAGAGTCATTAAATTATATGTACCACGAATGACCACCATGTCCAAGAAAACAAACTACCCATATCAATAAAAAGCTTCAATCAAAAAAAATCCTCTGAAAAGAAACAAAAAAGGCTATGTTACAAACTTCAGAAACCGTTACAGAAACATATGCAACCAAATTAAAACTGAATGCACAAATTACCACACCAAGCAAGAAGAAAACCTTCTACGCACAAATTCCAATCGTGCCTTTTATAATTTTGTCAACAGTAAACTTAAAGATTCAAGATCCATCCCACCACTAAAAGATTCTAACAACAAAGAATGCAATGACGAAACAATCAAAGCAAACCTCTTCAACATTTTCTTTGGCTCAGTTTTTGTTAACTCCGATAACACATATCCAACATTCCACAAACGAACCAGCAATGACTATGATGATTTAACTCATATAGATTTCACAGAAGACAACGTTGGTAAAGCTCTTCACAACTTAAAACCATCGCTTTCTATTGGACCTGACGGTCTATGTGCATATTTCTTAAAAAAACTTTCCATTAATATAGCTGAACCCCTAAGTATTATCTTTGATAAAGCTTTCACTACCAGTTCTCTTCCCAAACTTTGGTCACTAGCCACGGTCATCCCTATCTTCAAAAAGGAGACCCCAGCTTAGTCGAAAACTACAGACCGATCTCCTTTGCTGCGTCACCTGCAAAGTCATGGAAACTATCATCAATCAATCCATTACCTCACACTTAGAAACTAACAACCTACTCTCCAACAAACAATTTGGTTTCAGGAAAAGTTATCATGTAACTTACAACTTCTCCACTGCAAAAACATATGGACTTCAAATCTAGATCAAGGCAAATCAATAGATGCAATCTACATAGACTTCTGCAAAGCTTTTGACTCAGTAGTACACGATAAACTTCTCCTTAAACTAACATCCTATGGCATCTCAGGACCCCTCCACAAATGGATATCTGCTTTTCTGTCTAACAGACAACAAGTGGTCAAAATTGGCAATGCTTTATCAAATCCTGTTCCTGTCAAGAGTGGCGTTCCTCAAGGCAGCGTCCTTGGACCAACACTCTTTATTCTATACATTAATGATCTTTGTGACCATATCTCAAGTAATTGTGTTCTCTTTGCCGACGATGTCAAACTATTTAACACCACAGACAACACTTCTATCATTCAAAACGACCTTGACCATCTAACCGCTTGGTCTAAAAATTGGCAGCTCCAAATTTCAACCAGCAAATGCTCAGTCTTACATATAGGAAAAAAGAACTCTAAAACTAAGTACATACTAGATGGACATTACCTTACAGACGACCCCCATCCCCTTAAAGACCTTGGAGTTTTCATGTCAAATGATCTAAGTGCCAAAGCCCACTGCAACTACATAGCAAAAAAAGCTCTAAGAGTTATAAACCTAATCTTGTGTAGCTTCTTTTCCAAAAACACCACACTACTAACCAGAGCATATAAAACATTTGCTAGACCAATTCTAGAATACAGCTCACCTGTTTGGAACCCTCACCACATCTCTGACATCAATACAATTGAACGTGTCCAGAAATATTTTACAAGAAGAGTTCTCCATTCCTCTGAAAACAACAAAATACCTTATCCCACCAGACTTGAAATCCTAGGCTTAGAAAACTTGGAACTCCGTCGCCTTCGACAAGACCTAAGTTTAACTCACAGAATCATCTATTGTAATGTCCTTCCTGTCAAAGACTACTTCAGCTTTAATTGCAATAATACAAGGGCAACCAATAGATTTAAACTTAATGTAAACCGCTTTAATCTAGATTGCAGAAAATACGACTTCTGCAACAGAATCATCAGTGCTTGGAATACTTTACCTGACTCTGTGGTCTCTTCCCATAATCCTAACAGCTTTAACCAAAAACTTTCTACTATTGACCTCACCCCATTCCTAAGAGGACCATAAGGGGCGTGCATAAGCGCACAAACGTGCCTACCGTTCCTGTCCTATTGTTTTTCTTTTCTTCTTCCTATATATGTTTATATGTGTATATACTATATAATCTTTTTGTATGATGTTGTGACAAAATAAATAAATAAATAAATAAATTGTAAGCCGCCCTGAGTCTTCGGAGAAGGGCAGGGTATAAATGTAAACAAAAAAAAAAAAAAAGCTCTAAGAGTTGTAAACCTAATCTTGCGTAGCTTCTTTTCCAAAAACACTACACTACTGACCAGAGCATATAAAACATTTGCTAGACCAATTCTAGAATACAGCTCGCCTGTCTGGAACCCTCACCACATTTCTGACATCAATAGAATAGAATAGAATAGAATTTTTATAGAATAGAATAGAATTTTATTGGCCAAGTGTGATTGGACACACAAGGAATTTGTCTTGGTGCATATGCTCTCAGTGTACATAAAAGAAAAGATACCTTCATCAAGGTACAACATTTACAACACAATTGATGATCAATATATCAATATAAATCATAAGGATTGCCAGCAACAAGTTATAGTCATACAGTCATAAGTGGAAAGAGATTGGTGATGGGAACTATGAAACGATTAATAGTAGTGCAGATTCAGTAAATAGTCTGACAGTGTTGAGGGAATTATTTGTTTAGCAGAGTGATGGCCTTCGGGAAAAAACTGTTCTTGTGTCTAGTTGTTCTGGTGTGCAGTGCTCTATAGCGTCGTTTTGAGGGTAGGAGTTGAAACAGTTTATGTCCAGGATGCGAGGGATCTGCAGATATTTTCACGGCCCTATACAGGTCCTCAATGGAAGGCAAGTTGGTAGCAATTATTTTTTCTGCAGTTCTAATTATCCTCTGAAGTCTGTGTTTTTCTTGTTGGGTTGCAGAACCGAACCAGACAGTTATAGAGGTGCAAATGACAGACTCAATAATTCCTCTGTAGAATTGGATCAGCAGCTCCTTGGGCAGTTTGAGCTTACTGAGTTGGCGCAGAAAGAACATTCTTTGTTGTCCTTTTTTAATGATGTTTTTGATGTTAGCTGTCCATTTGAGATCTTGCGATATGATAGAACCCAGAAATTTGAAGGTTTCTACTGTTGATACTGTGTTGTCAAGTATTGTGAGAGGTGGAAGTATGGAAGGGTTTTACCTAAAGTCTACCACCATTTCTACGGTTTTGAGTGTGTTCAGTTCCAGATTGTTTTGGTTGCACCACAAGGCTATTGAACGTGTCCAGAAATATTTTACAAGAAGAGTTCTCCATTCCTCTGAAAACAACAAAATACCTTATCCCACCAGACTTGAAATCCTAGGCTTAGAAAACTTGGAACTCCGTCGTCTTCAATAACACCTAAGTTTAACTCATAGAATCATCTATTGTAATGTCCTTCCTGTTAAAGACTACTTCAGCTTTAATTGCAATAATACAAGAGCAATCAATAGATTTAAACTTAATGTCAACTTAATGGATTGATTATATTCAAAATAAGTATCAGATAAAAAAATATCGAATAGCATATGAGTAAATTTAGGAAATATTTTGTATTAGATATATTTTTGAAGGAGAGGGGAATTGAGAGTGTGACTAAGTGTGGTGTGACTAGAGATTATAATTTAGGAATTATTTTAGATTATGATTGTTAGTTTTGATACCCTGCATTTTGTTCTGGGAAGTCGGGGTGGGGGGTGGGGGGTAAGGGGGAGGGGAATTGGGGGGGGTTTGGCAGAGATGGAGTGATGGTTAATGTACAGGGTTAATTGAAGATGTATAAATATAATTAATGCAGGGTCGGGTCTGCCCAGTTACCATTTTAGAACGGTGGGGAGGGAGAAAAGAGAGAGTAGGAGGTAGGAAAGAGGAGAAGAGGAAGGAAGAGGGGTAGAAGAGGGAGAAGGAAGGTGTAGGGTGGAAGGAGGAGAGGATGTAGATAAGAGAAGGAGAGGAAGGTTTGGAAAGTAGAAGAAGGTAGAAGAGGGAAGAGTGTTAAAAAGGGGGGTGGTGACTGGGCAAGCCCGACTAATTGTATATAACTGTACATTGGATGAACTATTTGATATGATTGTAAAAATAAAACTTTATAAAAAAACTAAAAAAAAAAAAACTTAATGTCAACCGCTTTAATCTAGATTGCAGAAAATATGACTTCTGTAACAGAATCATCAGTGCTTGGAATACTTTACCTGACTCTCTTCCCATAATCTTAAAAGCTTTAACCAAAAACTTTCTACTATTGACCTCACCCCATTCCTAAGAGGACCATAAGGGGCGTGCATAAGCGCACAAACGTGCCTACCGTTCCTGTCCTATTGTTTTTCTTTTCTTTTTCCTATATATCTATATCTATATCTATATCTATATCTATATCTATATCTATATCTATATCTATCTATCTATCTATCTATCTATCTATCTATCTATCTATCTATCTATCTATCTATCTATCTATGCTTATACCTCCTAATATTTCATCATATATATGTTTATATACTATATAATCTTTTTGTATGATGTTGTGACAAAATAAATAAATAAAAATAAATAAATAAACACACAGAGAGAGACAGAGAGAGAGAGAGAGAGAGAGAGAGCACTCAGATATATTACTATTCAAGTCATACATCAGTGCCAAAGGACCACTGGGCTATAGTTCCAAAGTTTTGCAAGATGAAGGACCACAAACTCAAGCCCCAAAAACACGAGAAAGGTTTCGTCTGTTGCCAGAATCAATCAACGATCTTCAAATCCACATGGATCTCTTTGAAGGAGTCATTTAACAGTCCGTGAAAAAGAAGAAGGGGAAGGGGGGGGGGAAAGGATAGAAGAGAGAATGAGATTCAATACCAGATGGTAATTCTGTCCAAAGAGACTGAACCGATAACAAAGTTTATCCTAGCAACTGCTTTTCTTGCCCCAAACGCTCCAGGTAGCTTCAAAGGTGAACATTTTTTGCTAATGAGCACCAGGTCATTCACTATTTCTTTTTTTTTCTTTTTTCTTTTTTTTAAAATCAGACTCCTGCTTTTACATCGGCCTTTTTTAAGTAAAGCTTCATTTGCTGATAGGGAATGCTTTCGAGTGACTTTGATGAACCTGAACCAGAAATATACAAAATATATATTTATGCGTGAGAACTTTCTTGCCGACGTTCAAAATTTCTCCGTTAAATAATTTAAGAAAATGTCAAAGCCCACATGTGTAAGTTAAAAGAAGCATAAACCTTATCATTAACCAAATTATCACCCACTAAAGAATTCTTAGAAAATGACAATCAAATTACATGCTTTTAATCCCTTCGGTTCATTAGACATGCATATATATATATATATATTTGTTTTCTGAGGTTTTCACGGGTGTTTGTATATAGGTCTTTGGACCTATATACAAACACCTATATATATATATATATATATATATATATATATATATATATATATATATATATATATATATATATATATATATATATATATATAAGACCTATATATATATACATTTACAAATATATGTGTGTGTGTGTGTATATAAGACATGCATACATACCCATACACACATATATATTAGATATGCATGTGTTTGTGTGTGTGTGTGTGTGTGTATGTGTGTATATATATATATGTATGTATGTATGTATGTATGTATGTATGTATGTAGGTCTTTGGTTGTTCGGGTTTTCTCCCGTGTAAAATTGGAAGTGTCTTGGCGACGTTTTGATGAAGTCTCATTCGTCATCTTCAGGCTGGTGTTTTACACAGGAGAAAACCCGAACAACCAAAGACCTACATACAAACACCCGTGAAAAACTAAGAAAACATATATATATATATATATATATATATATATATATATATATATATATATATATATATATATATATATATATATATATGAACAAACGAGATGATACCTCCCGCCTACCAGCCATTTGGAAACCTGCCCTTATTGACAAACAAGTCCCTAAAACGAGGAATGACACCAGACACACACTCACGAGGTCCACACAGGATGTCACCACCACACATCCACCCAGAAACCAGACCCAAACCCACACTGATCATGAAGCACGACCAAGGACCAGAAGCCAGACCGCAGCTGCAACATTAGCCATTTCAAACCCCTCCAATCCATACATGCAGCAGACTGACACCCACTATGAAGATGTAGCACGACCACGACCACGAAGCCAAACAACAGCAATGCAGCTCACCAGCTCAAATCCCCCTGCAACTCAGACTAATCTGAGCACAACCAAGCCCCCACCCAAACAGGACACACCCCCAGCCAATCAGAGCACAAAAGAACCCCATCCAATCAGAGCACAGCCAAGCTCCCACCGAATCAGTTCAAACCCCCACTAGCAGTTAAAAAGGAAGAAACAGCTGCAATCACACATTGCTCCCAGAAGCACGAAGCTGAAGCCTGAAGATGACGAATGAGACTTCGTCGAAACGTCGCCAAGACACTTCCAATTTTACGCGGGAGAAAACCCGAACAACCAAAGACCTACATACAAACACCCGTGAAAACTAAGAAAACATATATATATATATATATATATATATATATATATATATATATATATATATATATATATATATATATATATATATATATATATATATGAACAAACGAGATGATACCTCCGCCTACCAGCCATTTGGAAACCTGCCCTTATTGACAAACAAGTCCCTAAAACGAGGAATGACACCAGACACACACTCACGAGGTCCACACAGGATGTCACCACCACATCCACCCAGAAAGCAGCCCCACACCCCCACTGATCATGAAGCACGACCAAGGACCAGAAGCCAGACCGCAGCTGCAACATTAGCCATTTCAAACCCCTCCAATCCATACATGCAGCAGACTGACACCCACTATGAAGATGTAGCACGACCACGACCACGAAGCCAAACAACAGCAATGCAGCTCACCAGCTCAAATCCCCCTGCAACTCAGACTAATCTGAGCACAACCAAGCCGCCACCCAAACAGGACACACCCCCAGCCAATCAGAGCACAAAAAAACCCCATCCAATCAGAGCACAGCCAAGCTCCCACCCAATCAGTTCAAACCCCCACTAGCAGTTAAAAAGGAAGAAACAGCTGCAATCACACATTGCTCCCAGAAGCACGAAGCTGAAGCCTGAAGATGACGAATGAGACTTCGTCGAACGTCGCCAAGACACTTCAATTTTACGCGGAGAAAACCCGAATAACCAAAGACCTACATATATATATATATATATATATATATATATATATATATATATATATATATATACATATATACACACACTGTATGTATGTATGTATATATATATATATATACACACACACACACACACACACACCATATATATACATACATACACACACACACACATATATGCACACACACACTCATATACACATACACATATACTTACATACACACACACACATATATACACACACACACATATTTATACATAAATACACACAGGTATAAATATACACACATATGTATAAAAAGGTAAAGGTTCCCCTCGCACATATGTGCTAGTCGTTCCCGACTCTAGGGGGCGGTGCTCATCTCCGTTTCAAAGTCGAAGAGCCAGCGCTGTCCGAAGCTGTCTCCGTGGTCATGTGGCCGCATGACTAAACGCCACAGGCGCACGGAACGCAGCTACCTTCCCACCAAAGGTGGTCCCTACTTTTCTACTTGCATTTTTTTACATGCTTTCGAATTGCTAGGTTGGCAGAAGCTGGGACAAGTAATGGGAGCTCACCCTGTTAGGTTGCACTAGGGATTCGAATCGCCGAACTGCCGACCTTTCTGATTGACAAGCTCAGCATCTTAGCCACTGAGCCACCATGTCCCTACATTTACATATGCATATGTAAATCCACCAAGCCACACCCAAGCCATGCCACGCCCATCAAGCCACACCCACAGAACCGGTAGTAAAAAAATTTGAAGCCCACCACTGACATCAACACACATGCATAAAGAAATAATATAGTTTTCAAACTTTTGATAAGGCTTCAAAAATTAAACCTTTTCTCTAATCATCGGTGGAGACACAGGGCTATGGGCAGTGGTGGGATTCAGCCAGTTCACACCACTTTGAGAGAACCGGTTGTTAACTTTCTGAGCAGTTTGCTGAACTGATCGTTGGAAGAAATCATTAGGGCAGAGAACCGGTTGTTAAATGATTTGAATCCCACCACTGGCTACGTATCACATTGTGTTAAGTCTCCAAAATAAAAATAATGGATTCTGGTGCTTTATAATAAATGGGTACTTTATTTGATATGCGTGTCATGTTCAAAGGTAGCTTTGAAGTCAATTTCGGCAAATTCCTGTGATGGTAAAGAAAATTGATACAAGAGTCAGTTTGGGTTATGTGAAAAGTTAAAAAAAATTTAAAAAATCCACATGAGGTTTGAAAAGATCAAAATTAGGACAGCAGCCTCCAAAAGTTAATTGCCTGTACATTAATAATCCTTTAGGTATTTAGAACATCAGGGAAGGCAACGTTATGACCAGTGATGCTTGTCTATAATTTGAAAGTCCATAGAATTTGGGAGGAGATATAGACTTCTGAATCAAGAGCATCGATTGGGTCCAATCAAATTGCCTAATTTAATTGTCAGATTCCATCCTAAAAGAATGTAACCAAGTTTCTCACAGCTATGGGCTTGTAAACTTTAACTCACCTTTTAAAGTTTGGTCTATGTTTGGTCTTCACTTTCCAGGAAGAAGTAAACGTGACTTAATCAATTTATGGAAGAATAGAATACAATAGGATACAATAGAATAGAACAGAACAGAACAGAACAGAACGTATTGGAATGAAGAATAGAACAGAACAGAACAGAACAGAACAGAACAGAACAGAACAGAACAGAACAGAACAGAACAGAATAGAATAGAATAGAATAGAATAGAATAGAATAGAATAGAATAGAACGTATTGGAATGAAGAATATAATAGACTGGAATAGAAGAGAATAGAATAGAAAATAGAACAGAACAGAACAGAACAGAACAGAATGATGGATAGGATAGGATAGAATAGGATAGGATAGGATAGGATAGAATAGGATAGGATAGGATAGAATGTATTGGAATGAAGAATAGACTAGAATAGACTAGACTAGACTAGACTAGACTAGACTAGACTAGAATAGAATAGAATAGAATAGAATGGAATAGAATAGAATAGAATAGAATGGAATGGAATGGAATGGAATGGAACGGTACAGAACAGAACGGAACAGAATATAATAACAGAGTTGGAAGGGACCTTGGAGGTCTTCTAGTCCAACCCCCTGCTTAGGCAGGAAACCCTACACCACTTCAGACAAATGGCTATCCAACATCTTCTTAAAAACTTCCAGGATTGGAACATTCACAACTTCTGGAGGCAAGTTGTTCCACTGATCAATTGTTCTAATTGTCAGAAAATCTCTCCTAAGTTCTAAGTTGCTATTTTGGTGTGTGTGTGTTACTTGAAATACACATAATGTTTTCAGATGTCTAGCCTGAGAGATTTATAAAATGCTTGTCAAAATTCCTTCCTTCCTTCCTTCCTTCCTTCCTTCCTTCCTTCCTTCCTTCCTTCCTTCCCTCCCTCCCTCCCTCCCTCCCTCCCACAGATTTGGTCTCCATGAATATGTTTAGAAATGTAACCTAAAATCAATAAATTATTCTCGTGACAATGACTGTGACAGGAATGAAGAAATGGTTTTCAATAATTTCTGTCCTGTGCACCAGTGGTAGGTTCTACTTACCTTTACTACTGGTTTGCAACGGGAATGCGCGCATGTGCAGGAGCCTCTTGATGATTTCGGGGCAGGTGGGCGGAGCCTCCCACCGGTATTCTACCGGTTCTATAGAACCAGACAGAACCAGGAGCAATCTACCACTGCTGCGCACCGATGTTTGGCAACCAAACGATAATGTTTTGGATTTTCTAAGCGCTTTCACAAATGAGGATGCAACCAAGTCCATTAACCATTCTAAATTAAACAATATGAATCTTGTCCAATACTTTCAGGTCCAAATGATAAAGAAGTCTAGGGCAAAAAATAAATAAATTAAAGCATAATGCTACAAGAGCATTCAACGAAACTATTCATGTCATTTCCAAAATACAAATACAAATAAATAACAAATTAGGGCATTACTAAGTCTTTTACCCAAGGCAACCTCCTACTTGATCTCTGCAGCTGCATTGTGAGTCATATCACTGACATGGGGCCTAATTAGCAAACTTGGTATGCGTTTAGCGATTGCAAATTAAAATCAATACAATGATCATCACAATTTTTGTAGCTAAGAATGCGTTCTATATAATCCTCACTGCAAAATTCTACGGTCCTTAATGTGTCACCTTTAAATGTTTGACGGGAGAATTTGTGAATCATTAGAACGATGCTTAAATAAATCTTAGCCATCTCTTCTTTTAAATTAACCTCACCAGTTTCAATTAAAAGCCACAGGTTAAGGATGCGCAGGTATGAAATCGTATCAGTGAACCAATCTCATCGCCTTCCGTTCAAGTCAGTAGATAGACAGGTTCATATCCTTCATAATATGATTACAATGGCCGGCTAAATCTCCCAGTTGTGTTATTGACTTGTTCAGGTGCTAAAAGTTTCTAGGAGAAAACTATAAATAACTTAGCCACCGCATGGATGCACGTTCCAGGTTGAAAAAAAGTAAAAATAAATGGAAGGTAACTTGACCTTTAGAGGAAAGTAAGACAGGTAAAAGAGTACCATCTACTCATCTCAATTATACCACTCTCCAGCTAAATTTAGCTTGCACGAATGTCAATTATTCCATCTCCACGCGCCATTCTATTTTTGCAAACCGCTCTTATGCCCCCATCCAGTCGATCTAGCATCCATATATTGCCTTAAAAAAAAAACAAAATAAAAAAAAACTTCTTACTTCCATTCTGTGGATCTCATCAAGGCCTTTATTTCTCTCTATTTCTTGCTCTCAAATATCTGTCTGTCTGTCTGTCTGTCTGTCTGTCTGTCTGTCTGTCTGTCTGTCTGTCTGTCTGTCTATCTATCTATCTATCTATCTATCTATCTATCTATCTATCTATATCTATCTATCTATCTATCTATCTATCTATCTATCTACAGTACTATTATCCATCCATCTATCTATCTATCTTGCAGAGGCTCCCAGACCTGAGTGAATTCATTAGTAACAATACATTTGCTTCAGCTTCAATTGCAATAATACAAGAGCAACCAATAGATTCAAACCTAATGTTAACTGCTTTAATCTCGATTGCAGAAAATATGACTTCTGTAACAGAGTTATCAGTGCTTGGAACACATTACCTGACTCTGTGGTCTCTTCCCATAATCCCAAAAGCTTTAACCAAAAACTGTCTACTATTGACCTCACCCTAAGAGGACTATAAGGGGCGTGCATAAAAGCACAAACGTGCCTACCGTTCGTGTCCTGTTGTTTGCTTGTTTTATATATATATATATATATATATATATATATATATATATATATATATATATATATATATATATATATATATATATATGCTTATACTTCCTTATATTACCTCGTATATGTGTTTATATACTATATAATCTTTTATGTGATGCTTATATATACTGTTATGACAAAACAAACAAACAAACAAACAAAATAAAAAAACTTCTTACTTCCATTCTGTGGATCTCATCAAGGCCTTTATTTCTCTCTATTTCTTGCTCTCAAATATCTGTCTGTCTGTCTGTCTGTCTGTCTGTCTGTCTGTCTGTCTGTCTGTCTGTCTATCTATCTATCTATCTATCTATCTATCTATCTATCTATCTATCTATCTATATCTATCTATCTATCTATCTATCTATCTATCTATCTACAGTACTATTATCCATCCATCTATCTATCTATCTTGCAGAGGCTCCCAGACCTGAGTGAATTCATTAGTAACAATACATTTGCTTCAGCTTCAATTGCAATAATACAAGAGCAACCAATAGATTCAAACCTAATGTTAACTGCTTTAATCTCGATTGCAGAAAATATGACTTCTGTAACAGAGTTATCAGTGCTTGGAACACATTACCTGACTCTGTGGTCTCTTCCCATAATCCCAAAAGCTTTAACCAAAAACTGTCTACTATTGACCTCACCCTAAGAGGACTATAAGGGGCGTGCATAAAAGCACAAACGTGCCTACCGTTCGTGTCCTGTTGTTTGCTTGTTTTTACTTCATATATATATATATATATATATATATATATATATATATATATATATATATATATATATATATATATATATATATATATATATATGCTTATACTTCCTTATATTACCTCGTATATGTGTTTATATACTATATAATCTTTTTATGTGATGCTTATATATACTGTTATGACAAAACAAACAAACAAACAAACAAATAAATAAATAAAATAAAATAATAAAATAAAATAAAATAAAATAAAATAAAATAAATTTCTTGTGAGCTATGGTGGCGCAGTGATTAGGATGTAGTTTTGCAGGCAAGCTCTGCTTGAAGCCAGGAGTTCGATCCCAACCGACTCAAGGTTGACTCAGCTTTCCATTCTTCTGAGGTCAGTAAACTGAAGACCCACATTGTTGGGGCCAATAGTCTGGCTCTTAGAAAGTGCTGTTAAACCCTATGGAATGGTATGTAAGTTTTTTTTTAAAATTTGCATTTATATCCCGCCCTTCTCCGAGGACTCAGGGCGGCTTACACTATGTCAAGCAATAGTCTTCATCCATTTGTATATTATATACAAAGTCAACTTATTGCCCCCAACAATCTGGGTCCTCATTTTACCTACCTTATAAAGGATGGAAGGCTGAGTCAACCTTGGGCCTGGTGGGACTTGAACTTGCAGTAATTGCAAGCAGCTGTGTTAATAACAGACTGTCTTAGCAGTCTGAGCCACTCAAGGACCCTTTGAGTTTAATTTTAAGTTCAAGTGCTAGAGTTATTGCTTTTTAGATGTATCTTGTTTTAGGGTTTTCACAGACATCCTTTTCCAATTCTTCACTTACGGGTTCCTCTAGAACCAGCTAGAAGACTTCCAAAGGTCCCTTCCAACCCTATTATTGAGTGTTCTATGTTCTAAATTCTAGTCAAAGAAACAGAGATTCTGTTGAAAGATATCGTGCTATAGTTAGAAAAGGAAACATGGAGATTTATTCTGCATATAAATTTGCATGTAGTGTTAAGTTTTCTGTTCCTTCCATTTAAGAGCAGGGGTGAAATTCAGCAGGTTCTGACAGGTTCTGGAGAACCGGTAGAGAAAATTTTGAGTAGTTCGGAGAACCAGCAAATACTACCTCTGGCTGGCCCCAGAATGGGGAGGGAATGGGGACTTTGCAGTAGCCTTCCTCCTGGAGTGGGGTGGGAATGGGGATTTTTCAGTAGCCTTCCCCCAGGAGAGGGAGTGAATGGGGATTTTGCAGTATCCTTCCCCCTGAAGTGGGGTGGGAATGGAGATTTTGCAGTATCACTTCCCCAGCAGTGAGGAGGAAATGGGGATTTTGCAGTATCTTTCCCCCAGGAGAGGGAGGGAATGGGGATTTTGCAGTATCCTTCCCCCAGGAGTGGGGTGGGAATGGGGATTTTGCAGTAGCCTTCCCCCAGGAGAGGGAGCGAATGGGGATTTTGCAGTATCCTTCCCCCTGAAGTGGGGTGGGAATGGAGATTTTGCAGTATCACTTCCCCAGGAGTGAGGAGGAAATGGGGATTTTGCAGTATCTTTCCCCCAGGAGAGGGAGAGAATGGGGATTTTGCAGTATCCTTCCCCCAGGAATGGGGAGGGAATGGGGATTTTGCAGTATCCTTCCCCCAGGAGTGGGGAGGGAATGGGGATTTTGCAGTATCTTTCCCCCAGGAGTGGGGAGGGAATGGGGATTTTGCAGTATCCTTCCCCCAGGAATGGGGAGGGAATGGGGATTTTGCAGTATCCTTTCCCCTGAAGTGGGGTGGGAATGGAGATTTTGTAGTATCAGTCCCCCCAGGGGTGAGGAGGGAATGGGGAATTTTGCAGTATCCTTCCCCTGCCATCCCCTCCAAGCCACGCCCACCCAGCCACACCACACCCACTAAGCCACGCCCACAGAGCCAGTAGTAAACAAATTTGAATTCCACCAGTGTTTGGAAGGTAGAATTGTGGGGAGTGGGGTGGGGTGGATTAAAGCTTGTCTTCCTAGCTTCCATGTTAGACACCATAATGGCTATTTCGTTACACTGATTAATCACATCCTTTTGGGATTTGGAACAATTCAGCCTGGAGCACTGTGGGAGAAAGCTAATACATCAAGGGAGAGACCCAGGTTAGAAACTCTCTTTGATGTGTTTATTTTCCATCCCACCAATTAAACTTTGCACTCGCCACTCGAGGATTGATTGATTAATTAATCGGATTTAAAGGTTATAGCCAGTCCTTCCCAAAAAAACAAACAAACCACAAGCAAGCCACAGAGCTTAAATTTCCCAAATCTTGGATATTCAGTCTATTGAGTTCCCCCTGCTCACATCTGCTCAGAATTCAAGCAGTGGCATTTCCAGTCTCTCGCTGCTTTTGATGTCAGGGTTTTGTTCCTCAAACTTGGTTTTTTTTCCAGCATGCAATATCTTTCCTGTAAAAGACTACTTCAGCTTCAATCGCAATATTACAAGAGCAAAAAATAGATTCAAGCTTAATGTCAACCGCTTCAGACTTGATGGCAGAAAATATGACTTCTGTAACAGAGTTGTTAATGCTTGGAACTCATTACCTGACTCCATAGTCTCTACTCAAAACCCCAAAATCTTCAACCAAAAACTTTCTAATATTGACCTCACCCCATTCCTAAGAGGACTATAAGGGGTGTGCATAAAAGCACAAAAGTGCCTACCGTTCCTGCCCTATTGTTCTCTTCATTATATCAAATTAATATAGCTGATGCATATTGTTTTTTACATACATACATACATACATACATACATACATACATACATACATATACATATATAGGTCTTTGGTTATTCATATATATATATATAGGTCTTTGGTTATTCAGGTTTTCTCCCGCGTAAAATTGGAAGTGTCTTGGCGACGTTTCGACGAAGTCTCATTCGTCATCTTCAGGCTTCAGCTTTATGCTTCTGGGAGCAATTTTTGCTGAAGCCTGAAGATGATGAATGAGACTTCGTTGAAACATCGGCAAGACACTTCCAATTTTATGCGGGAGAAAACCCGAATAACCAAAGACCTACATACAAACACCCGCGAAAACCTCAGAAAACATATATATCTGGTGTCATTCCTCATAACACGAGGAATGACACCAGACCCACACTCACGAAATCCACACAGGATATCACCACCACACATCCACCCAGAAAGCAGACCCAAACCCACACTGATCAGGAAGCACGATCAAGGACCAGAAGCCAGACCGCAGCTGCAACATTAGCCATTTCAAACTCCTCCAATCCATACATACAGCAGACAGACACCCACTATGAAGATGTAGCACAACCACAAACACGAAGCCAAACAACAGCAATGCAGCTCACCAGCTCAAATCCCCCTGCAATTCAGACTAATCTGAGCACAACCAAGCCTCCACCAACACAGGACACACCCCCATCCAATCAGAGCACAAACCCCCCCCCCCATCCAATCAGAGCACAGCCAAGCTCCCACCCAATCAGTTCAAACCCCCACTAGCAGTTAAAAAGGAAGAAACAGCTGCAATCACACATTGCTCCCAGAAGCACGAAGCTGAAGCCTGAAGATGACGAATGAGACTTCGTCGAAACGTCGCCAAGACACTTCCAATTTTATGCGGGAGAAAACCCGAATAACCAAAGACCAAATATATATATTTGTTTTCTGAGGTTTTCACGGGTGTTTGTATGTAGGTCTTTGGTTGTTCGGGTTTTCTCCCGTGTAAAATTAGAAGTGTCTTGGCGATGTTTCGACGAAGTCTCATTCGTCATCTTCAGGCTTCAGCTTTGTGCTTCTGGGAGCAAAAGCACGAAGAAGAAGCACGAAGCAAAAGCTCCCAGAAGCACGAAGCTGAAGCCTGAAGATGACGAATGAGACTTCGTCGAAACGTCACCAAGATACTTCTAATTTTACGCGGGAGAAAACCCGAACAACCAAAGACATATATATATATATATGATAAGAATATATATATATATTCTTCATGATATGTTGTTTTATTTATGACAATGTTTGTGTATACTGTTGTGACAAAATAAAATAAAAAAAATGTCCAAGTTCCAAGTTGGCGGAAAGACACTGGAAACATGGAGACTCTTTGGAAAGATGGCTTAATGGTGGACAGGACCACATGGTTTTGAGGTCCTGGGGCAAAGGGGCAGAGATGTTGAGAGTGCCTGGGTTTTATGCCCTCTGTTGGGCTTTGAATTTGAGCTTATACTGTGATTGGTTGTCAGACTCACATGGGGCCATGCAGGGGCAATTCTGAAGGCTGTCCTGAGTCCAAAACTCGGTTGAGCCTTGCTGAGTGATGCAATCTCCCCAGGTGCCCATGCAGTGAGTTCTGTTGCTAGATGGATAGAAGGCTCATCCTACCTTTGTTGGATCTTGGGTTATGGCATTTGCTTATGAATAGACCTAGCTATCTCTTTATCTCTTAAGTGCTGGCATCTGCTATTGAGGAGGGTGAGTCTGCTTCCTGCCTCAAAAAAACCCAACATGTTTCTCCATTTCTCATTCAGGGAAATATAATATCCTGCCTTTTTACTACTTCCTAGAATATTTCATTCTGCTAGGAGAGGGTGCTAACTTCCTACAAGACCGTGAAGCATGTAGAAAAAAAAAAGCGGGGGGGGATTTTCTTTCTTCCCTCCTTGGACACGATGGTGAATTCAAGATAATTAAAAAATCCAGTTTTCTCCAATCAGAAACCACTGTCAGATCCGTGTGCTTTGAAAGTAGTACATAACAGTGCTTTCTGCCATTTGTCCTATATTTTGCAGGGCAAAGTTAACAGAATAACAGATTGGGAAGTGTGAGAAGCTAGAAAAATGAAACATTTTGAGAAATGCTTTTTTAAAATAAAAATAAAAATAAGGCAGGATAAAATGTTTCCCCTAAAAGAGAAATAAAAATCTTAAGGGAGGCAGAAACTCAGAGCCCTCAAGCAGATACTATCCTCAGGCCAGCTCTTAGAAATGCAGATTCTATTGCTACCAACCTGCCTTCCATTGAGGACCTGTATACTGCACGAGTCAAAAAGAGGGCTGTGAAAATATTTACACACCCCTCGCATCCAGGACATAAACTGTTTCAACTCCTACCCTCAATACGATGCTACAGAGTACTGCACACCAGAACAACTAGACACAAGAACAGTTTTTTTCCCAAAGGCCATCACTCTGTTAAACAAGTAATTCCCTCAACACTGTCAAACTATTTACTAAATCTGCACTACTATTAATCTTCTCATCATTCCCATCACCCATCTCCTTCCACTTATGACTGCATGACTGTAACTTCGTTGCTTGTATTTACAATTTATATTGATATTGTTGTTGTGGTCCGTCAGCAGCCTACGGAGCCGGCAATGGAGTCAGACAGCGATGAGGCTGAGGTGAGGCCAGGGCCATCGGGAAATGAGGTGCGGACTCCAGAGCCTCCAGAGACTGATAGTAATGAGGCAGAGGAAAAGGAGGATCCTGTTCCTAATGCATGCATGAGAAGAGCTGCCAGAAGGCAAGAGCAGCTCAAGCAGAGAGGACAACTCAGGAGTAGGGACAAGAGATGATTGGCCCCTCCCATAAGGCTTAAAAAAGACCAGCATTGATGTTTCAGGTTTGCTGGAAAATGACATTGTAGATGTATTTTCTGCTCCGTCTTCTTCTTCGTGTACATCTTTGTTTTTGTGGCTTCTGGACGTTTCCAGGAAGGGCCTTTGGCAGTTTGCCTAATTGGACTAAAGTTTGTGAGATAACCGAGGAATTTGTATTGGGAGGCATTTGTTTTACTTTGAGTTGAATGATGCTGGGAATGAAGTAATTCCCAACTGTTTGAATAAAGTTTGTTTTTTTCATGAACTAAGTTTATTACTACTTACTTGGGCCTGGGTCACAACAATTGTTTCCTGATTGCTTATTTGTACCCTGTGACTATCATTAAGTGTTGTACCTTAAGATTCTTGATGAAGGTATCATTTCTTTTATGTACACTGAGAGCGTATGCACCAAGACAAATTCCTTGTGTGTCCAATCACACTTGGCAAATAAAAAATTCTATTCTATTCTATTCTATTCTATTCTATTCTATTCTATTCTATTCTATTCTATTCTATTCTATTCTATTCATGCATTTGAAGATTCATGCAAATCAGCCTCCATGTTTCCAGTGTCTTTCTCCCTGCTTGGAACTTGGCCAGATGGATATTCCTTCCAACAGCATGAACACCACATCTAGGCCTACAAAAATTTTCCCATGTCAGAATGACAGGTAGGATCAGTGGTGGGTTGCTACCAGTTTACCCTGGATCGGGCAAACAGGTAGTGGTTGCGGGGGGAGACTCTGCCCATCCGCCCGGATGTCTCTGCGCATGTACGGAAGCTTCGCCCACGAGCGAACTGGTAGCGGCTGAAATTGAAACCCACTACTGGGTTGGATTATATATTGAGTTCTAAGGCGGCAAGAATTGGAATCCTATATAGATATACCGTGTTTCCCCGAAAATAAGACCCTGTTTTATATTTTTTGGAACCCTGAAATAAGTGCTTGGCCTTATTGCCATGGGCTCAAAGACCCGATTAGGCTTATTATCAGGGGAGGTCTTATTTTGGGGAAACAGGATATTCCAGTACAAAAGATTTGATGAAAGCAGACTTCCTAGTTCCTTTAGAGCAGGGGTGTCAAACTCAAGGCTCGGATTTGGCCTGTAGCGTGCTTAAATCCAGCCCTTAGGGCCAACCTGGAAATATTAAGGGATTGGCCCATGGTGCCTCTGGTGGCTAAAACAGGCTGCGTGCGGAGCTTCTCTGCCTTGTTTTCACCCTACATGGCCTCCTGCAGCACTCTGAGGGCCGAAACTGGGCCAAAAAACAGGCCCAAAACAAGCCAAAAAGTGGGCCCAAAATGGCAGAAGTCAGCCTGAAAACTGGTCATGTGATGCCAACCCTAAGAGAACTAAAATGATGATCCATCCCTTAAGGAAATCCAATTTCATACCCCTGCTTTAGAGACATCTTTTCATTGTGAACAACAAATGGCTCAGGTGTGGCTCAGGCTGTAAGAAGCCTGATATTAAAACACAGCTGCCTGCAATTACTGCAGGTTCTAGTCCCACCAGGTCCAAGGTTGACTCAGCCTTCCATCCTTTATAAGGTAGGTAAAATGAGGACCCAGATTGTTGGGGGGGCAATAAATTGACTTTGTAAATATACAAATAGAATGAGACTATTGCCTTACACACTGTAAGCCGCCCTGAGTCTTCGGAGAAGGGCGGGATATAAATGTAAACAAAAAAAAAATGATGATTAAAAAGGACACCCATAGCAGAGAATGCTACTCTTAGCTGTAGCCCTCATTGCTCCATTTTCCAGTTGACCAGTACACATGCAATGGAGAATTATATTCTTGTTTTATTTTTTTATTTTTTTTTATTTTGCATAAGGAGCCGCCAGTGTGATAAACAATTTTCCCCAAAAGATTTAAATCAGGAAACTCTATTATAGCAGCGCTATTCTATAAAAGTTATTCAGTTGTATTAACTTGCTTTCAAGTAAAAGAAAAATTACAAACACAGCTTCCTCGAGCATTTATAAGAAAGTCAGCAGAACATTGGAATATAATGCAGCATCTTTTACAGGGATTAAAAAGTCAACATCTTGAAAGAATATTATAATGCTGAACTCTTTGTTAAGAAAATTAAAACGAATTCTTCATTTTTAATTGCAACTGATAATGTTTAAAAATCGTAAGTGAAGGCTTAACTTTCTTAACATTTGCATTTCCAATTATCTAGAGGTCCATTTTTACAGAAGCTTATATAGAAAGCTAATTGTGTTATTATAATATAGATGATCTGGCAACAGAATTTCTTTTTTTTTTAAGTGTTGCTTTGCTGAGTTACATACATTTGCATAAATTACATTTATAGAAATTTTTTTTGCCCCCGTTCTTCTCCATTCTTTATTATTATACATGATGTCAAATGTTGAATTAAGACATTTCATCTGAACTGCAATACATTTTTTATTACTCAAGAAGAATTGTGGTTTATATAAAATGATGCAATATCTTCTCCCCTTATTTTCCTGACTATTAAAAAGATAGTTCACGCAAAAGGTGTCGGCAGTAACAGATTCACCATGAAAATTAAGGAAGACTTCAAATGAACACTTATTTATTTATTTATTTATTTGTCAACAAATACAAGAAAACAAGTAATAGAGTGGACACATGTCTGGAATGGACACATGGAAAAAATTTTGGCAGAAAAAAAAAGATATAAACTTGTAAAGCCTACAAACTTGAAATTTGCCACATATGTTCCGCTTAGCTTCTAGGTGCTCGCTAAGGAAGGATTTTTCGAAATGACCATCAGATCATTAGTATTTCATATACAGTATTGTATTCATATGCTCTGATACTAAGGAGGTAGACGTTCTACTCCCCCTTCCCACCTGAAAGGAACTCTGTCCCAACTGCCAGTTGCCTTATATTAACACACTCTGATGCTAAGGAGCTAGACATTCTACTCCCCCTCCCAACCTGAAAAGAACTCTGTCCCAACTGCCAGTTGCTTTATATTATTAACACACTCTGATTCTAAGGAGCTAGACATTCTATCCCCCTCCCCACCTGAAAAGAACTCTGTTCCAGTTGCCAGTTGCCTTATATTATTAACACGCTCCGATGTTATCCGTTCAATAAACTGAGCCTGGGCGTGGCCAGCACGTGACTAATCTGGACCGCAGGCTGGGACATTCTACTCCCCCCTCCCCCTCTGTTCCAACTGCCAGTTGCCTTATATTAATACGCTCCGAACTTTTCTTTTATGTACACTGAGAGTGTAGGCACCAAAGACAAATTCCTTGTGTGTCCCATCATACTTGGCCAATAAAAAAATTCTATTCTATTCTGTAAAATGGTTCTTTTATGAAATGGCTGCAGATCAACTTCATGAACGAAAAAGGAACCAAAACATTCACTCGCAACAATCATTTAATCAGTGTATCTTTTTCTTTCTTGCCTTATTCGTTTTTCTTTCTGTTTTACCTTTGACGAAGCTGGCCTGTAACCAATGGTTGAACCAGTATTATTTCCCCATATGAAACTCTTTCCTTTTTAAAAGAAATGTTGAAGGTTGCATTTCTCCTTTAAATGAAAACACCTTCTTCTTCTTCTTTTTTCCGGCTCTAACTTTGGTTGGAAACTGTCCAGGGTGAAAAGGAAAATTGATTGACAGCTGCATTGTGCCCCACGAGACCTTAAGAAGTACCGTCAAACTGTTGTCTGGAAAGTGAAAAAGAGAAACAGCATTTTTTTTTTGACCTAACCAACACCCCGTAGTCTAATCCTGCAATCTAGGGTGAATTAATGTGCAGTGGGTTATACTGAAGTCAACATCTATGCAAATCGAAATACCTTCATGAAGAAAATGCATGTTAAAAACTGGAAATGAATATTTCCAAATAACAGTGTAAAAACATTTTTTTATATTATGTGTAAAAAAAAAAAATGTTGAGATTCTAGAAAGAGTGCAGCAAGAGCAACCAAGAGAGTGGAGGCTAAAACTGGAGATTGCAGGAACTGGGCATGGCTAGTCTAATGAAGAGAAGGACAAGGGGAGACAGGATAGCAGCTTTCCAATATTTGAGGGGCAGCCACGGAGATGAAGGGGTCAAGCTATTTTCCAAAGCACCTGAAAGCCAGGTAAGTAATAATGGATGGAAACTGATCAAGGAGAGATTCAACCTGGAAATAAGGACATATTTTCTTTTCTTTTCTTTTTTTGAAAAAAGTTTTTTATTTTATTTCTCATAAACATATTGTAAATGCACAGTCTCTTATCCATTGTTATTCATACATATACTCTTTATACTTTCTTCTTCTTCTTCTTCTTCTTCTTCTTCTTATTATTATTATTATTATTATTATTATTATTATTATTATTATTATTATTATTTAGATTTTTATACCGCCCTTCTCCCGAAGGACTCAGAGCGGTTTACAGCCAATAAAAAACACATATAACAAAAGTTTAAACCATTTAAAAAACTAATTCAATATATGGCATAAAATTTAAAAAAGATAAAAAACCCATTTAAAATTTAAAATCATGTTAAAACTAGCCCTGCACGATGGAATAAAAGAATCTTCAGCTCGCGGCGGAAGGTCTGGAGGTCGGGGAGTTGACGAAGCCCCGGAGGCAGCTCGTTCCAGATGGCAGGAGCCCTCACAGAGAAGGCCCTCCCCCTGGGGGTCGCCAGCCGGCACTGCTTAACCGATTAATTCATTCTTCATCCTAAGAAAAACATTAAATATATTTGGGGCTTCTCTTCTACCATTTTTTTCTCCCTTGAACCATCCTTCTTCTTCTCTCATTCCCTTCCCTTCCTTCTTCTATCCTTTCCTACTTTCTTCTTTCCTCCTCTCCTTCTTCTTCTCTCCTTCCCCTTCGTTTCCCCCCACTCCTCCCTTCTTCCCCCCTTTCTAACCATCTCTCCTATTCTTTTTTCCCTCCCTTTCTTCCTCTTATTTTCCCTTTCTTCTTCTCTTCCTCTCCCTCCTTCTCCCCTCCTGTCCTACCCTCTACTCCCCTTTCCATTCTCTCAAGGAGAAATTTTCTGACAGTGAGAACAATCAACCCATGGAACAGAAGTTGCCTTCTGAAGTTTTGGGAGCTTCATCACTGGAGGCTTTCAAGAAGAGACTGGACTGCCATTTGTCAGTAACAGTGTAGGGTCTCCTGCTTGGGCGGGGGTGGGGTTTGGACTAGATGACCTACAAGATCCTTTCTATAATTCTGTTACTATTCTGTTATTATTCAGAAGTTGTGGGAGCTTCACCACTGGAAGCTTTCAAGTAGAGTCTGGACTGCCATCTGTCAGAAATGGTGTAGGGTCTCCTGCTTGTGTGTGTGGGTTGGACTAGATGACCTACAAGGTCCCTTCCAACCCTGTTAATCTGTTAATTAACAGTTATCAAGGAAATCCTTCAGGTATTGCTCTGAGGGCTTCAATGGCTGGTGTAATAGTGGATTTCTGAGACCTGTTTTCTTGCAAGATGATTACATTCCAAGATATGACAATTTGTTCCAAGAAAAGAGAGATCAGAAAATTGAAACATTTTTTTTTTAAGTGTGGCACTTTTAGAATAGAATAGAATTTTTTTTATTGGCCAAGTGTGATTGGACACACAAGGAATTTGTCTTGGTGCATATGCTCTCAGTGTACATAAAAGAAAAGATACGTTCATCAAGGTACAACATTTACAACACAATTGATGGTCAATATATCAATATAAATCACAAGGATTGCCAGCAACAAAGTTACAGTCATACAGTCATAAGTGGGAGGAGATTGGTGATGGGAACGATGAGAAGATTAACAGTAG
Source organism: Ahaetulla prasina (assembly GCF_028640845.1). Lineage (NCBI taxonomy): Eukaryota > Metazoa > Chordata > Lepidosauria > Squamata > Colubridae > Ahaetulla > Ahaetulla prasina. The sequence goes on along the minus strand of NC_080546.1, from coordinate 86,551,053 downwards.
TGCAGATTTAGTAAATAGTTTGACAGTGTTGAGGGAATTATTTGTTTAGCAGAGTGATGGTCTTCGGGAAAAAACTGCTCGTGTGTCAGATTGTTCTGGTGTGCAGTGCTCTATAGCGTTGTTTTGAGAGTAGGAGTTGAAACAGTTTATGTCCAGGATGTGAGGGATCTATAAATATTTTCACAGCCCTCTTCTTGATTTGTGCAGTATACAGATCCTCAATGGAAGGCAGGTTGGTAGCAATTATTTTTTCTGCAGTTCTAATTATCCTCTGAAGTCTGTGTCTTTCTTGTTGGGTTGCAGAACCGAACCTGACAGTTATAGAGGTGCAAATGACAGACTCAATAATTCCTCTGTAGAACTGAATCAGCAGCTCCTTGGGCAGTTTGCGCTTACTGAGTTGGCGTAGAAAGAACATTCTTTGTTGTCCTTTTTTGATGATGTTTTTGATGTTAGCTGTCCATTTTAGATCTTGCGATATGATAGAACCTAGAAATTTAAAGGTTTCTACTGTTGATACTGTGTTGTCTAGTATTGTGAGAGGTGGAAGCATGGAAGGGTTTAGTACTTGATTTAGTACTCAGTAGAACATAGAATTATATGCAACCTTGGAGGTCTTCTCATCCAATCCCCTGCTCAGAGCAGTAGACCTTATGCCAAGCCAGTCAAATGGTCATCTATTTCTGATCACCTCCAACAATGGAGCTCCTGCAACTCCAGGAGCCAAGCTTAGAATAACAGAGTTGGAAGGGACCTTGGAGGTCTTCTAGTCCAACCCCCTGCTTAGGCAAGAAACCCTACACCACTTCAGACAAATGGTTATCCAACCTCGTCTTAAAAACTTCCAGTGTTGGAGCATTCCCATCTTCTGGAGGCAAGTTGTTCCACTGATTAACTTTTCTAACTGTCAGGAAATTTCTCCTTAGTTCTAGGTTGCTTCTCTCCTTGATTAGTTTCCACCCGTTGCTTCTTGTCCTGCCTTCAGGTACTTTGTTGCTCTTCTCTGCACTCGTTCTCCCCCCCCCCCTCATTTTATTGATTTTCTATTAAATATATTCCTTAGTGCTTAATAAACATCACATTGTCTGGGTATATAATTTGCTTAACCATACAAATGACATTCCTAATCTCTACCCCTTTTTTCCAATCATTGGTAAAATAAATTCCATGTTGGATAATATTCTGCATCCTTTTTCTGTTTAATTTTCAATGTCAATCTATCCTATTCTGCACAATCTAGCATCTTCTTGACTACTTCTTCATCTTCATTTTTCCAATATTGTGGAAAAACAATCCTCGTTGATCTTACAACATGTAATATTAAATACACACGTATCTTATCAAGTTTTCTGATATTATACCTAATGCAAACAGTTCAAGTCTACATGTTTTCCTATCATCTTTTCTAACCACCTGCGTATCTTCGCCCCAATTTTTTTTCTCTGCACTCTTTTTTTGGATTTTTTTTTATTTTATAAATAAACAAACAAACAAACATACAATACATAATCAATTGTTCAGTGCTTCACCTGAGTACATCTTTTGTGTCTTCTTCTTGTTCTCCAATGTTAATCATTTCATAATATCACCAATTCATTTACTGTAACATTCTTCCCAAATTTCTTGCTTTGCTATTAATACATTTATCAATCTTCTCTCTCCTCTTTCTTCTTCCCATGTTTCATTACAACATTACCCTACATATATTTCTTCTCTAACTAATGGTAAAATTATCCCCATATCTTAAAATATTCAAATTCCTCTCTTTCTTTGATTGTCAAAGTCAATCTATTCATTTCTGCACAATCCAATATTTTCTTAATTACTTCACTCTCTGTAGGGATTTTTCCTCTCTGCACTCTTTCTAGGGTCTCAACATCTTTTTTAATATTGTGTATATCCAGAACTGAATGCAGTATTCCAAGGGTGGCCTCGCTATCACAAATTTGGTAATTTTTTGTTTTCATGCTCCAGTTTTTTCCCGAAGGCCATCACTCTGCTAAACAAATAATTCCCTCAACACTGTCAGACTATTTACTGAATCTGCACTACTATTAATCGTTTCATAGTTCCCATCACCAATCTCTTTCCACTTATGACTGTATGACTATAACTTGTTGCTGGCAATCCTTATGATTTATATTGATATATTGATCATCAATTGTGTTGTAAATGTTGTACCTTGATGAACGTATCTTTTCTTTTATGTACACTGAGAGCATATGCACCAAGACAAATTCCTTGTGTGTCCAATCACACTTGGCCAATAAAATTCTATTCTATTCTATTCTATATTTATGCAGTTTCTTTTATCTTATCAACTCTGAGCTTTCCACAGGCTTCCAAAATAGAAATTGGCTTGGCAATGATAATCGACCACCAAATTAACTCTCAGTGATGTTGTTCACTTTAAAGCTGGTTAATAAGAAGATCTTACTGATCTATAATTATAAATGAATGGTGGTAAGTTTAATATATGTGATTATAATACTTGGAATGTTTTTAATTGTAATAATGATATTCAGCCAAAGCATTTGAAATTATATTGTATTGTGAAGATGAAAATTGACTTTGTTTACTGTTTAATATAAAGAGATTAAGACACTGTTAGCAATAATTGAAATTAATTTTTAGGAGGGGGGAATATTACTGATTATGATTACGGTTGAATATGAAGAGCTGTAGATAGTATATGTATTTGAAAAAGGAATGGAAAATTGGGTTTATTTTAAAGAACATTTGGGATTGAGAAATAAAAATGAATGATTTTAATGCTATATACTTAAGTGAATTGTAGTATTTGGATAAGCTGATAAAAAAAAGAAATGGAAAAGAGGGAAGGAAATGGGTCCTATACGTAAAATTGTTTGAATATTAATATCTATAATTGTAATAATGGAATCTAGAGAAAATATTTGAAATCATAGCATATTGTGAAAAGGGAGCAATGGGAAAATATTTGAATAAGGTGATTCAGAGTTAGGGTTAAGTTTTAGAAAAATAATTGACTTTAAATTAAAGGGTTTCAATTTGAAAAAAGTAATGGGGGCGGGAAGAAAAATTGAGCAAGATTAGAGATTAGAACGAACGGTAATATTGTTTATATACCAGAAAAAAATGGAAGGAAAAATAAAACAAAAAATTAGAGAGAAAGAATATTATGGCAGAAAAGTGAAGTGTATAAATTGTGTTGGAGAAAGCTAAAAACGGCACAAATTTTGACTCGGCCAATGCTCTGTTCAGAAAAATATGTATTGTTTGTTTGTCTGTATGTGTGTTTTGAAAAAAATAAAAAAACTTTTCTAAAAAAACAAATAAGAAGTTCTTACTAAAAACACAGCTTGGTTGGCCACAATCATTTATTCCAAAAGCAGCTGCATCAATGTGAGCTGGAGTCTTGGAGATGTTGCGTGCCGCCGCTTATTGAAACAACTAGTGATCCTCCACACCTCAGGAATGTGTTAGCTTGTTTGTTTAAAATATGAATATCTAGCTTTGAAATGGCTTTGATCAAGTCTCGAGAAGTACTGTGTAAATCTATAGTTTGACATCAAATTAATAGGAAATTTGTGTTTGCTCTTTTTAAAAAAATGATCTGTCCAAATTGCTTAGCTGGAGTGCAGAAACATCAATGACCTTTCATTTATTTATTAACCAAGTGCATTTATATATAGATTTGACAACTGAGTGCAACATGCACAAATAAAAATAACGCTTGACAATCATGAGGAGTAAACACAAAACATCAAAGGCAATAAAGTACACTGTGCTAGAGGCAATTTCATCCAAGCAAAATAGGTAGGGTAGGTTAGGGTCGAGTCGGGTTGGGTCAGGTAGGGTAGGATAGGATAGGATGGATAGTCAGACAGACTGAATAGTAGAATGGATGGATGGATGGATGTACAAACAAATGGACAGAGAGAGAGAGGTGATAGATAGATAAATAAATAGATGATAGATAGATAGATAGATAGATAGATAGATAGATAGATAGATAGATAGATAGATAGATAGAAAGATAGAATAGAGTAGATAGATAGATGATACAGTAGATAGATATGATATAGATAGATAGATAGATAGATAGATAGATAGCTAGATAGATAGATAGATAGATAGATGATACATAGATAGATAGATATCGATAGATAGATGATAGATAGATAGATAGATAGATAGATAGATAGATAGATGATAGATAGATAGATGACACAGTAGATAGATATAATAGATACAATAGCTAGCTAGCTAGCTAGCTAGATAGATAGATAGATAGATAGATGACACAGTAGATAGATATAATAGATACAATAGCTAGCTAGCTAGCTAGCTAGATAGATAGATAGATAGATAGATGATACAGTAGATAGATATGATAGATAGATAGATAGATAGATAGATAGATAGATAGATAGATAGATAGATAGATAGATAGATAGATAGATAGATAGATAGATAGATAGATAGATAGATGGATTGGATGGATGGATGGATGGATGGATGGATGGATAGATAGAAGATAGATAGATAGATAGATAGATAGATAGATAGATAGATAGATAGATAGATGGATGGATGGATGGATGGATGGATAGATAGATGATAGATAGATAGATAGATAGATAGATAGATAGATAGATAGATAGATAGATGAAACAGTAGATAGATATGATAGATAAGATAAGAGATATAGATAGATAGATAGATAGATAGATAGATAGATAGATAGATGATGGATGGATGGATAGATAGATAGATAGATAGATAGATAGATAGATAGATAGATAGATAGATAGATGAAACAGTAGATAGATATGATAGATAAGATGAGAGAGAGAGAGGGAGAGGGAGAGAGGGGGGGGAAGGTGGTATTCAGCAGGTTCTGACCAGTTCTGGAGAACTGATAGTGGAAATTTTGAGTAGTTTGGAGAACCAGTAAATACCACCTCTGACTGGCCCCACCCCCATCTATTCTCTGCCTCAGCAGAGTCCCAGCTGATCAGGAGGAAATGGGGATTTTGCAGTAACCTTCTCCTGGAGTGGGGAGGGAATGGAGATTTTACAGTATCCTTCCCCTGCCACGCCCACCAAGCCATGCTCACCAAGCCACACCATGCCACGCCTACCAAGCCACGCCCACAGAACCAGTAGTAAAAACTTTTGAATCCCACCATTGATAGATATATAATAGATAGATAGATAGATGATACAGTAGATAGATATGATAGATAGATAGATAGATAGATAGATAGATAGATAGATAGATAGATATAGATAGACAGACAGACAGACAGACAGATAGAATAGATACGATAGATAGATAGATAGATAGATAGATAGATAGATAGATAGATAGATAGATAGATAGATAGATAGACAGATAGATAGATAGATGATACAGTAGATAGATATGATAGATAGATAGATAGATGATACAGTAGATAGATATGATAGATAGATAGATAGATAGATAGATAGATAGATAGATAGATAGATAGATAGATAGATAGATAGATAGATAGATAGATACAGTTGTGGGATTCAGCCAGTTCGCACCACTTCGGGAGAACCGGTTATTAACTTTGTGAGCAGTTTGGCAAACTGGTTGTTGGAAGAAATCATTAGGGCAGAGAACCGGTTGTTAAATTACTTGAATCCCACCACTGGATAGATAGACAGACAGACAGACAGACAGACAGTTAGAATAGATACGATAGATAGATAGATAGATACATAGATGATACAGTAGAGAGATATGATAGATACGATAGATAGATAGATAGATAGATAGATAGATAGATAGATAGATAGATAGATACATAGATGATACAGTAGATAGATATGATAGATACGATAGATAGATAGATAGATAGATAGATAGATAGATAGATAGATAGACAGATAGAATAGATACGATAGATAGATAGATAGATAGATAGATAGATAGATAGATAGATAGATAGATAGATAGATATGGATGGACGGATAGACAGATAGGCAGGCAAAGAGGCAGACGTCCTTTCTGCTTCATGGTGAGCATGCCTGTTCTAAATACTTCATTTCTGAATCAGGAATGGTTGAGCGACATCTAGGAGGACTTTGTTTTGTTCATGGGCAATTGACAATGGCCAGTCACTTAGCATCGTTTCCTCCTTAGTAGCCTTTGGCCACTCTGAAATAGATCAAGTGTATTAAAAGTGATTAATTTTTGCCCCTGTTTCTTGGAATCATTTATTTTCCTCGCCTGCAACAGCAACAAACATTCCATCCATTCTTAGCCATGCCTGGAGTCAGTTACAAAACCCCGCTTTCCAATTCACAATAACTAAGTTCATGACATGCTAAGCTAAAACCAATCAACAAGCATATGCATTTTTATAAAGGGGATAAGATGGATTAATCCTCAAAAGGTTTTGGGTTGAATGTCAAGCCACACATTTTCCCCATGATCAAAAGAGTAAGCAGTACAGTATTTTAACTTCAAACACACAATCTGTTGTTATTTGATGTACAATGTTGTTGTTTTTTTAAAAAAAACACCCTAGTATATATAAATAAATCTAGAAATAAATATTAATGCTTAACTTCCTCTCCCTCCCTCTCAAAAGGAAGGAAGGAAGGAAGGAAGGAAGGAAGGAAGGAAGGAAGGAAGGAAGGAAGGAAGGAAGGAAGGAAGGAAGGAGGATAGTGAGTAAGTGGGAGAGAGAAAGAGAGAGAGAGAGTGAGAGAGAGAAAGAAAGAGAAAAAGAAAGAAAGAGAAAAAGAGAAAAAGAAAGAAAGAGAAAGGAAGGAAGGAAGGAAGGAAGGAAGGAAGGAAGGAAGGAAGGAAGTGAGAGACAGAAAGAGAGAGAGAGAGAGAAAGAAAGAAAGAAAGGGAAGGAAAGAAAGAAAGAAAGAGAGGGAGAAAGAAAAAGAAAGAAAGAGAAAGAGAAAGAAAGAAAGAAAGACAGATAAAAAGAAAGGAAAAGGAAAATGAAGGAAGGAAGGATGGAAGGAAGGAAGAGAGTGAATAAGTGGAAGAGAGAAAGAGAGAGAGAGAGAAAGAAAGAAAGAGAAAGAGAAAGAGAAAAGAAAGAAAGATAGAAAGAAAGAAAGAAAGAAAGGAAAAGGAAGGAAGGATGGATGGATGGAAGGAAGGAAGATAGTGAGTAAGTGGAAGAGAGAAAGAGAGAGAGAAAGAAAGAGAAAGAAAAAGGAAAAAGAAAGAAAGAAAAAGAAAAAGAAAAAAAGAAAGAGAAAGAGAAAGAGAAAAAGGAAGGAAGGAAGGAGGGAAGGAAGGAAGGAAGGAAGGAAAACAATCCGTATGGAAAATGTGTGAAGAATTGGAAGAAAATTAAGGTCATTGATACTTGGACCCCTGTTGATTTTTTCAATGGAATTATCATAATACATGAAAATATCTTTTAAATGTCTATCTGCTTCTTACATTTAGTTTTAAAAATAAACAAAAACACCTGGCTTATATATTTAGTGACTGCTTTTTTTTCCCAGGTACCATTTTCAACAAAGAAAACAAACAACAAAATAAAATTGCTTCTTTTTCTCTCCGTGGAGCTTACAGTACATAGCATTTTCCCTTCCCTGCTCCATCTGTTTGCTTGGCTCAACTTATTTAAAAATATTCTTGACTTTGCCCAGGAGAACCCTACAGCCTTCTACTTACATCAGTTAGAACTACAAAGAGAAAAGAAATATATTAGAGGATAAAGTTTCATCTTTTCTTCTACCATAATCAGAGGTGGCATTCAGCTGGTTCACACCGGTTCGGGAGAACCGGTAGTAGCGACCTGTGGATAGTAGCCCCGGCGCTATGCTGTCCTATTTAGCCACATTTTCTATGCCACGGGAATGCGTGCAAGCTGGATGCATGAGCAAAGCGCACGAACGGAAGGCGAATTGAATTCACATTTTCAGTGCTGGATGAACCGGTAGGTTAATTATGTGAAGCAGAGGTGGGTTTCAGCAGGTTCTGACCAGTTCGGAAATTTTGAATAGTTTGGAGAACCGGTAGTAAAAATTCTGATTGGCCCCGCCCCCATCTATTCTCTGCCTCCTGAGTCCCAGCTGATTGGGAGAAAATTTATTTTATTTATTTTATTTATTTGTCACAACAATATATGTAGGCATCATACAAAAAGATTATATAGTATATAGACATATATATGAGTAAATATTAGGAGGTATAAGCATATATATATATATAGGAAGAAGAAAAGAAAAAGAACAATAGGACAGGAACGGTAGGCACGTTTGTGCGCTTATGCATGCCCCTTATGGTCCTCTTAGGAATGGGGTGAGGTCAATAGTAGAAAGTTTTTGGTTAAAGCTTTTGGGATTATGGGAAGAGACCACAGAGTCAGGTAAAGTATTCCAAGCACTGATGATTCTGTTACAGAAGTCATATTTTCTGCAATCTAGATTAAAGCGGTTGACATTAAGTTTAAATCTATTGGTTGCTCTTGTATTATTGCAATTAAAGCTGAAGTAGTCTTTAACAGGAAGGACATTACAATAGATGATTCTATGAGTTAAACTTAGGTCTTGTCGAAGGTGACGGAGTTCCAAGTTTCTAAGCCTAGGATTTCAAGTCTAGTGGGATAAGGTATTTTGTTGTTTACAGAGGAATGGAGAACTCTTCTTGTAAAATATTTCTGGACACGTTCAATTGTATTGATGTCAGAGATATATGGTGAGGGTTCCAAACAGGCGAGCTGTATTCTAGAATTGGTCTAGCAAATGTTTTATATGCTCTGGTTAGTAGTGTAGTGTTTTTGGAAAAGAAGCTACGCAAGATTAGGTTTACAACTCTTAGAGCCTTTTTTGCTATGTATTTGCAGTGGGCTTTGGCACTTAGATCATTTGACATGAAAACTCCAAGGTCTTTAACAGGGTGGGGGTCATCTGTAAGGTAATGTCCATCAAGTATGTACTTAGTGTTTGGGTTCTTTTTTCCTATATGTAAGACTGAGCATTTGCTGGTTGAGATTTGGAGTTGCCAAGTTTTAGACCAAGCGGTTAGATGATCAAGGTCTCCTCTTGTTCTTGTTCTTGTTCTTGTTCTCCTTCTCCTTCTCCTTCTCCTTCTCCTTCTCCTTCTCCTTCTCCTTCTCCTTCTCCTTCTCCTTCTCCTTCTCCTTCTCCTTCTCCTTCTCCTTCTCCTTCTCCTTCTCCTTCTTCTTCTTCTTCTTCTTCTTCTTCTTCTTCTTCTTCTTCTTCTTCTTCTTCTTCTTCCTCCTCCTCCTCCTCCTCCTCCTTCTCCTCCTCCTCCTCCTCCTCCTCCTCCTCTTCTTCCTATTATTATTATTATTATTATTGATTTACAAAACAGTTGTATTAAACTTATGAGCTTATGAGAAGAGACAAAGAAAAAATAATGAAAAGAAATTAAGTTCTGAGACACTATTTAAATGGGGTAAAAGTTCATGGTTGTAAAACTACAAAGGACAGGAATATAAAATTGGTTATTTGACCAAAGTTAAAATATATATTTTTTGTTTCTGGTGAGTCTTGGTGCATTTTTGTTGACCAGTACCAAATGATGAGGCTTTTAACAATTGTTTATAGACAAGAGATAAGGTATGGAAGAAAGAGATCCTTCACCATATTTTCAGAAAAATAGACAATGTGTTGAGTCACCGTCTTAAAAGTAATGGAATATGAAGTAGGTTTATTTGATTAAAATATATATGCTGTTATTTCTGACAAAACTTAATGAACACTTTTGCTGATTAGAACTGAATGAGAAGGCTTGAATATATATATATTTTTATAGATAAGAGATGAAGTAGAATCCAGAATGTGAATAAATCAAATGCTACATGATTAAATGTATCCAGACATTATATCATTGATACCTAACAAATGGAATAGCTAGGGAGGAAAAAAATATCATATCTATGGTTGACATTACACTTAGAGAAAATTGGTGCCAGATATTTTATCAAAGCTATATTACTCCAATATTGATTATACAAATAGACAAATTGTTTTCTAAAGATTGCTGGAAATCTAACAAGCAATGGAATCATTTTTCGCCTTTAGTGGCAATGTGGTAAGCTCAACAATATTGGAAAACAATTTACGAAAGAAAGCAACAAAATTTAAAGGCAGATTTCTCTTTTCAGCATGCTATTTTCTTATATTACTAAACCTGAAAGTCCTACAAAGGATAAAGAACTTGCTTTGTTCACGTTAACAGCTGCTGGGATCCTTTATGCCTCTCAATGGGGAATTGCAAAAGATTTCTTTGATACGGAAACAGCAAATTTAAATATGGGAAAAGAATGCCCACGGCAAAGCTAACTTCATACGGGTAATCCTCGACTTACGACGATGATTGGGATCAGAATTGCTGTTGCTAAACCACTCGCTTTTTAAGCGAATCATGCCCAATTTTATGACCTTTTTTTTTTTTTTTGGCCATAGTGGTTAAGTGAATCACAGCAGCTATGAAGGGAAATGTGCAAATGTTAAACGCGTTTACTTTGCCCCAATGACTTTGCCTGTTGCAAGCCGGCTGGGAAGGTTGTGTCGTGTCCCACTCCTCCGCTGACGGCCGGGTCAGGGAAATCCGAATCAGGCGTGCCTCTGCAGCTCTGCCAAAGTCCTAGCAAAGTCCTCAGGGCAGGCAGGAGACCAGAAAGTGACTTCAGCAAGATATGTTTAGACTTTGCCTGACTCAGAGACTGCCAGAAAGCAGATCCTTTATATAGGCCATGGGGTGTGGCTCCATGACTCAGCACTTATCCAGGCCTGCCCCTCCCTTCCTTCTGTTGCCTCCGCCTATCAAGTCTTCTGACGCGAGGGTCACTCCGGTCGGCAGCTGTTGGCAATTGACCTCCCTCAGGCTCACATGCTGTGGAGGAGGGGGAGGGGACTAGTTGCTCCGTTTGCCTGGGCATGGAGCCAGAGCTGGGGGCTGGAAGTATTTCCTCCTCTTCAGCCTGTCTGGGCATGGAGCCAGGGCTGGGGCCGGGAGGCATACTAGAACATTCGTGTTCGGAAGCAGATAAGAAGACCCCGGCTGAGGTGAGATCGGACGAGACACAACAGGTTGCAAATGGGATGTTGCAACTCTCATGAATACAGACTGGTTGCCAAGCCACAAAATTTTGATCATGTGACCCGTGGGATGGTTGTAAGTGTGAGGACGGGTTCTGTCACTATTTTCAGTGCCTTCGTAAGTTGGAATGATTGTTAAATCACCGGTTGTAAGTCAAGGACTACAGGAACCACCAGCATTACTCAGATGGTAGAAAAACTGGACATAATTTTTTTTTATTATTTGCGTTTATATCCCGCCCTTCTCCAAAGACTCAGGGCGGCTTACACTATGTTAAGCAATAGTCTTCATCCTATTTGTATATTTATATACAAAGTCAACTTATTGCCCCCAACAATCTGGGTCCTCATTTTACCTACCTTATAAAGGATGGAAGGCTGAGTCAACCTTGGGCCTGGTGGGACTTGAACCTAATGATGTCCTGGCGGCTGGGCAGAGCCTCCCGCCGCTGGCACTACTGGTTTGGCGAACCAGATAGAAGCGGGGGGATTTCACCGCTGCCTTAAACACTCTCCAAGTGCTTCAATGACCCTCTAAAACAGCGGTCACCAACTGGTGGACCGTGGACCATTGGTGGTCTGCAAGAAAATGTTGGTGGTCCGCAAAAAAATTATTTGCATTTTTTATATTGCTCTAAATCAGGGCTCCTCAAACTACAGCCCCTGGGCTGGATATGTGCAATGAACGTTTGTGTTGCTACAGAGAATCTCCCCCTTCAGGGTCTTTTTGTGAGGGAGGAGGGCAGAAATTCCGACTTGGGGTCTCCTTCGGCCTCCTGGTGCAGGGCTTTTGGCAAAGAATGGAGGGAAGCGCTGCTGGTGGCGAAGAACTGATGGGCCTTGTTCCAGTGGGACTGTATCATGGTCTGGAATTGACTGACCATCTCACCCCGCTGAGCCTCCAGGCGCCGGTACCTGGCCTTGCACTCCCACAGGTCTTCCCTCTGCTTGAAAAGCCTATGCTCGTAGTCCTGTGTGAGGTGCTTCTGCCAAGCCTCCTTCTCGGTCCGATCCAATTTGAACTGAGCTTTTTTGCCAACTCTTTCTCATGGTGGCTGCTTAGCTCCAGCAACCGCTTCCTGTAGGGGCCCTAAGGAGCCCGGGCAGGGGGCCGAGGAGTGGCTGGGAGGGGTGAGTAGATGCTGGCGAGGCACCCCTCGACGTGAGTGACATCGAGTTGGCCACACCCTCCCAGTCACATGACCACCTAGCCACGCCCACCCAGTCAGTCATTAGGCAGATCATATTAGTGGTCCGTGGGATTTAAAATTATGAATTTAGGGGTCTCCGTGGTCCGAAAGGTTGGGGACCCCTGCTCTAAAATAGGGGTGTCAAACTCAAGGTCTATGGTTAAATCTGGCCCACGGGACCTGCCTGGAAATTTTAAGGCCTGTGGTGCCTCTGGTGGCTAAAACAGGCCACATGTGGCCCCCTATGCCTCGTTTTCACCCTCCATGGCCTCCTGCAGCACTCTGGTGGCTGAAAGCGGGTCTAAAAATGGCCTAAAACAGGCTGAAAAACAGGCCCAAAACCAGCCATGTGCCACTGGCCTACAGAGAACTACAAATCTGATCTGGCCCTCGAGGAAATCCAATTTGACAACCCTGCTCTAAAAGGACGCAGATTACCAGCTGTCAGCAAGGAATATAAATCCTTCAATTCCCCTGTCTGGGTTCCAAGGAACACCCCCAACAAAATAAAGCTCTGAGACTTGCGGTTCCTCAAAGTTCCAATTTATTAGAGATGTCATGTTGGCACAGCTGGGAAAACCCGCAACTGAAAGCTTCCAGGTTTTCCACACCCACTTGACAGTTCACAGCCCTGCCCCACACTCACAAGTTCATCACATTGTCCAATCAACTCTTCACACTCAACTGGATGCAATCATCAGGCAGTCTCCATCAGACGCAGGATGTCCTTGAATACGGAATGTTGTTATGACTAACTTTCTACCGCTCCAACAACAACCCCCTCCCAGCTTCTCCAGCTAAGATATGTGGCAGTTAAGAAGCAAAAAGAAAATTGCCTTCCAAAACTGACATCCCCACGGTCCTGTCAGAGATGAAGAAACTTCTTGGATGAGAAGCAAAACGTCTTCAAAAGAAAAACAACAACAACAAGGATGTCCAGTTGCCTCTTGAAAAAGAACCTTTGGGTCAAGGATTACTGGTAACTGAAAAATAGATCTGATGCAGAATGTAACTCTATATGGGAACTGTTCTTGTATTATGGCTGTATAAATGAGGTTTTTTTAAAATGGTTTTTTTCCTAATGTAAGATTATAATCCTTACTTATTAAAAAAAAACAAGTCTGGTAAAAACTCATTAGATTTTCTACATGAAGCAGAAATGATTGGAGCGCTTTTATCTCAGTTGATAAGTGATAATTTGAATAACATTGTCTCTACTTTTGTTATTATTATGTATCAATGTAACTTTAACATTGGCGTGTTGCAGTGGCCTAGAGGGGGCGATCTCGCCTCACAATCAGGAGGCTTGTGAGTTCGATCCTAGGTAGTGGCAGATATTTCTCTCTCTGGGCACATTGAGAAAATATCTGCTGCGAACTCTACATTGGCGACAGGAAGGGCATCCGGCCAATAAACACTCAGCTCCATTCAGTTGTCCCAACTCCATCCTGATGCAAGGGATTATGGGGTCATTAAAAGAACAAAAAAAATTGTAATTTTAACCTTGTCTTACTTTAATACCAATTTAAATCTTCAAATCAATTTTAAAATCCTGATTTCGACCACTGCTATTTTGAAATTTTATGGCAAATTTAAGTATGGTTATAAACGTCTTTTTCTTTGGTTTTGAGGTTTTTTTAAGTTCCTTCTTTGTCTTTTCTTTGACTGTATTTGTTAAAATAAATTACAGCTTTAAAAAAAGTCTCTGAAGAAAGCATTGGTAATCAACTTTTATACTGCTAAGTATATGATGCCTGTGTTAAGTCTCTAAAACTCTAAAACTTGAAAGAAACTTTAGCTTTGCCCATTATGCAAAGTTCTCTTCGAAGTACATTCCAGATCTGTAGAAGCAATCCAACAGCTGGGAGGATTAAGAAATCTTAAATGTCTAAGAATTTCACTTTCATGTCAATTCAACTGCCAGCAGTTTGATCTTGATGGGCTCATGTGTTGTGGTCCACCAACCTGGCAGCCTGTTGAGCTGGCAACAGAGTCAGACAGTGATAATGCTGAGGAAGAACATGGGCCCATCCAAGAGTCAGGGGAAGACCCAGACAAGAGCTCTGCGTCGGAGGCAGAGGTGAGACCAGGGCCATTGGAGAGTGATGTGTGGTCTCCAGAGTCTCCAGAGGCTGACAGCAGTGAGGCAGAGGAACAGGAGGAGCCTGTTCCTAATGCATGCATGAGAAGAGCTGCCATAAGGCAAGAGCAGCTAAAGCAAAAAGGACGACTTGGGAGTAAGGTCAGGAGATGATTGGCCCCTCGCATAAGGCTTAAAAGAACAGCAACGGCTCTTGGGTTCTTTGTAGGAAAGCAATGTTGCTACAATTGTTTCTTGTTTCCTGTTTCTGAATTTCGTGGGGTTCTTGCCAAGAAAGGCCTTCTGCAGGGTGCCAAAGAAGACAAAGGTTTGTGATAAGGCCGAAGGACTTTTTCTGAAGGACTTTGTTTTGGACTTAATTTGGACTAAGTTGAGAATGAAGTAATTCTCAGCTGTTCTAATAAAATATGTTTGCTTAGGACTGATTGTGTCTGATAAGAACTACTTGGGCTTAGATCACAACAGGTATATAAGTCTATGTGCTATTATTTTCTTGTATGCAAGTAGGAGCCCAAGGATGGAGTCAAATGCATCATTAGCTGGGATCTCTATGTTCCCGTAAGACACCTAACTCCAACCTCCTTGGAGTCCATTTATTTTTATCTGGCACCAATTTGCCTTAACCGTTAATAGTTCAGATTCTTGGAATACATATCTAATTTTACACGTGTTAACAGCGGCAAAAATTGTGTTTGCACAACAGTGGGGAAATGAAAAAATCCCTACAGAAGAAAGTGTAATAAAAAAAAATACTAGAATGTGCAGAAATGGATAGATTAACACTTAAAATTAAGGAGAAGGAAGAAACAGAATATTTTTTAACACGGGATTCATTTTATCAATGGCTAACTAACAGAAACAGAAGTTAGAATTTTAAAAGTTTAGAGAATGATTAATTATATAAGGAAGATTTATTGAAATGATATTATTATGTGATTATTATCAATTTTATGAATTTCTCAAAATTAACTGTACTCAGACAACACACTGTTCATGTAGACATTGATTTTTTTTATGTTTATTAAAAAATGTATAAATAAAATATTTTTTAAAAAATCGTTCAGATTCTTGTGCATGGGCACCATGAAATAAACTTGTAGTACTTTTTTTTATTGAAAAAGTTTTACAAAAACAAAAACAAAAAAAATTTTTTTAACAATTATTCCCCCCCTCCACCCCCCCTTCCCCTTCCCTCCCCCCTCCCCCACCCCGAGATTTCCCAGAACAAAATACAGGGTATAAAGTCTAACAATCATAAACTAGAATACAACAAAAACCATAACCCATAGTCTCTCCTCTCCCTTTGCACCCTTAACTCCCCTTTCCCATTTAAACTAATATATTAATATAATACAATTCCTAGATTCACTCATAAGCTATCTGATACTTTTTAGTCTGATACTTATTTAGAATATAGTCAATCCAACTTCTCCATTCCAATATGTATCTTTCTTGAGAATAGTCTTTCAAATACACAGACATTTTAGCCATTTCTGCTAAGTTGGATACTTTAAGCGTCCATTCTTCAATTGTAGGTAAATCTTCTTTCTTCCAATATTGCGCAACCAAGAATCTTGCAGCTGTTATTAAATTTAAAATCAATTAAACTTGTAGTACTTTTGAATTCTAGCCTTGTTCCTGATTTCTTGCACCTGACAATGCTTCATTGAACATAAAAATAATTCCACAGGAAAGAGAAACATCTCTGTTGTTGTTGTTAGTTGCGAAGTTGTATCCGACCCATTGAGACCCCATGGACAATGTTCCTCCAGGCCTTCCTATCCTCTACCATCCTCTGGAGTCCATTTAAGTTCACACCGACTGCTTCAGTGACTCCATCCAGCCACCTCGTTCTCTGCCGTCCCCTTCTTCGTTTTCCCTCAATCTTTTCCAGCATTAGGTTCTTCTCCAGGGAGTCCTTCCTTCTCATTAGGTGGCCAAAGTAGTTGAGTTTCATCTTCAGGATCTGGCCTTCTAAAGAGCAGTCAGGGTTGATCTCCTCTAGGACTGACCGGTTGGATCGCCTTGCAGTCCAAGGGACTCGCAGGAATCTTCTCCAGCACCAGAGTTCAATTCTTTGGCGTTCCTTTCTTATGGCCCAACTTTCACAGCCATACATTGCAACTGGGAAACATCATTATCAACCATCAAACAAGAGGACAATTTCCATGACAATTTCTTTTTTTCAATGGTGTTGACTCTCACTGGAAGGATTCCCTATCCTTTAATTTGAGCAGGATCAAGATCTTCCACATCATTATTAATAAGGTGACCGATCGTCCTCCTTTAGGGAGGACAGTCCTTCTTTTGTAAGTTCTGTCTCGAAAAGTGTCCTCCTACATGTCCTCCTTTTCGATATTTGAAGACTAATCTGTAAATCTCTATATTCGATCGATGCCAATCCAATCCGTTGCGTGTGATGGGACATATTTGTATTTGACATGACGATTCATCAAGGCTCAGTACAGTATGGTGAGACACGATTATGAGAGGCATGCACTCCTCACAGGAGAATTGTTTTGAGAGAGTGCGCCACACGCAAGTGGCTTTGTTTACTTCTTACCAAAACACGACACGGCACACACACATGGATTAGACTCACTTCTTTTTCAGTGAATATTCAATCATCCACAGGTGAGCACAATAATTCACGTTTTATTAATTCATTATCTATTTAATAATTTCCGAATGACTGTGTGGAGATGGATAAATTAACAGAAGAAATAAAAGAAAAGGAAGACACAGAATATTGTCATGTATGGACGAAGTGGTACGATTGGTTAGAGAATAGGAAAAGTAAATATGAATAAATGATGGAGAAGAGAAGCTGACAAATGTATAAAATATTGTAAATGAATAAAACTAGATATAAAGGGATGATAAAGATAATAAAAGAGGGGAATATATAAAGTAGAAAGTATGGAATGAAGCTGACATGTAAAAAGAAAACACATACTATGTGTTTGTGTTATGTATGTTTGCGTTGTATTGTTGTTGTAAAATCAATAAAAAACTTTTTTAAAAAAATAATTTCCAAATATGTATAATTTTATTTACAAGTTTATTCGCTTATGTTCTTGTTTCAGTTTTAATAATTAATTTTATTTATTCAACTGCTAATGATTTTTGGAAAAGTGAGAAATCGAGATTGAATGTTGATCCTCCGGCTGCAGCACTCGCCATAAAATTCAATATGAAGGATATTTCTTGTTCAGAGCTTTCCAGTATATTGTTAGAAGATGATACATTGACAAAAAATATTCATTCAATGGAAAAGTACTCATTTAAATAATAATTAATAGGCAAGTAAGCATAATTACGATATAAAATGTTATTGTTGCAAATGTTTTTTATTATGCATTTATCATATTATAGTGTATTCTGTAATATTGTTGCAATGAATAAAATGTTTCTTTTAGTTACAATATTCTTTTTCTTCAGTTTATTTGTATCCTCTTTCTCATTGTAAAAAAGTTGGCCACCTTATTATTAACGAGGACCGATGTCTATTGAGCTACATTGTCAACCCTGAAGTTGACCTGACCAGAGCCATTTTGAGGCTTCAATGTTGCCACACTGGAGCTGAGGGATAGAGAGGGGGGAATTTAGATAGCTGGGGTTTTGTAGCCAAAACAAAATACTTTCTTGTGGGAACCAAGGACATTTCCACAGGTGGCCGGATAGAGGAGGAGTGAAGTTGCCAGGCAACCGGATGGCATTGTGATTGGACCATGTGACTGATTGTTTGGGGAAGAGGAAAAACTTTTTACTTGTAATTAAGTGAAAATGGGAATGCAGAAACATTCCAAGTCGGTTTTCACCTGATTGTGCCAATATGATATATCCAATAAAACTGTTCTTTGCGGAATCTACCTGCCTTGGAGTTCTGTTTGCTATGGGTCAGTGGTGAAATCCAAATTTCTTTATTACCGGTTCTGTGGGCGTGGCTTGGTGGGCATGGCAGGAGAAGGATACTGCAAAATCTCCATTCCCTCCCCACTCCAGGGGAAGGATACTTCAAAATCCCCATTCCCACCCCACTCTGGGGCCAGCCAGAGGTGGCATTTGCCGGTTCTCCGAACTGCTCACAATTTCCGCTACCGGTTCTCCAGAACCTGTCAGAACCTGCTGGATTTCACCCCTGCTATGGGCGTATTTCTTGGAACCCTGACATGCAGTTCGTTTTCTTAAGCTGCTCATTTTCATGAGTAATGATCAATGTGCCGATAGATTTATTTGAGCTCTCTCTATTTTGCTATATTTTGTAAGCAGCTGGGAGATGCCCTGATAGATCATCAGGCAAACTGCAAGCAAATAACTGTTTCACATCTACCAGTGGTCCTTTGCTACAACATTATGATGACATTTAAAAAAGAGAGAGAGAGAGAGAGAGATCAGTGAATAAATGTTAGAGAACATTTTGCCTATGGATGTAGGTGAGTTATTGCATTGTTAGAACCAATTAGAACCAGGATAGGATCATTACCAAAGTGTTCATGAGTTCTCCTGACATACTAAATCAAGCTAGTTCCACAAATGCCCCAGAGAAGACCCAGCACTTAAAGTTAATGCTAGCTACGGTAATAATAGTGAAATGAAAAACCTTAGGCGTATATTAAGTCTTGGGGATTTATGTAGCAATCCTTGTTTCAAATAAAACAAAAAATTTTTATACCAGATGTACAACTCCATTTTACAAGAGGCGTAGAATTGCAGCTTAAACCCTTGTCAGAATTGTTCCTTTCGCATCCCAGCATCACAAATCCAATTTGTCATTCATTTCCACCTCACCAAGAACCACAGTGAGGGTGAAGCGAGTGGAGCAGAGAATGATCTATAGCAACGGTCACCAACCGGTGGTCCGTGGACCACTGGTGGTCCACAAGAAAATGTTGGTGGTCCGCACAAAAATTATTTGCATTTTTTATATTGCTCTAAATCAGGGGTCCTCAAACTACGGCCCCTGGGATGGATATGTGCAATGAACGTTTGTGTTGCTACCGAGACTCTCCCCCTTTGGGGTCTTTTTGTGAGGGTCGGAGGGGGGCAGAAATTCCGGCTTGGAGTCTCCTTCAGCCTCCTGGTGCAAGGCTTTGGGCAAAGAATGGAGGGAAGCGCTGCTGGTGGCGAAGAGCTGATGGGACTTGTTCCAGTGGGACTGTATCATGGTCTGGAATTGACTGACCATCTCAGCCTGCTGAGCCTTCAGGTGCTAGTACCTGGCCTTGCACTCCCTCTGCTTGGAAAGCCTATGCTCCTAGTCCTCAGTGAGGTGTTTCTGCTGACCCTCCTTCTCGGTCAGATCCAATTGGAACTAAGCCAGCTGTTTTGCTAACTTTTTCTTGTAGTGGCTGCTTAGCTCCAGCAACTGCTTCCTATTGGGGCCCTAAGGAGCCTGGGTGGGGAGGCAAGGAGTGGCTGGGAGGGGTGAGTAGACGCTGGCGAGGCACCCCTCGACGCGAGTGACATTGAGTTGGCCACACCCACCCAGTCACATGACCACCTAGCCACGCCCATCCAGCCGGTCATTAGGCAGATCATATTAGTGGTCCGCAGGATTTAAAATTATGAATTTAGTGGTCCCCGAGGTCCAAAAGGTTGGGGACCCCTGGTCTATAGCAGGGGTGAAAGGCTCCCGGTTTGGACCGGATTGCCCGATCTGGTAGCGATGGTGGCGGGTGGTTCGGAGAACTGGTAGCAAAAATCCCTTCCCCCCCCCCCGCCTAACCAGCTGAGCCGCGCAATCATCAGAGGTTTTTTTTGGGGGGTGTGTGTGAAAATTTTTTATTTATTTTTTGACAACAAAAAAAAGAGCTCATCAAACCAATTACAACGTGCTGCATGGGTGTTAACATATCTTCTTGTGCAATCACAAAATAAACATCTCATACATCTATCTTATGTTATCTTTTCTAACATATCTTTCCATCTAGCCAATTGTAAAATAAATCCCATATTTTATTTTATAATATTGCTTATCTTCTTACTCTCTAATTTCAAATGTCAATTTACTCATCTCTGCACATTCCATCATTTTCCTAATTATTTCGTCTTGTGAAGGTAACTTCTCATTTTTCCAGTTTTTAGCAAACACAATCCTGGCTGCTGTAATAATTTTGTTGTTGTTGTTAGTTGCGAAGTCGTGTCCGACCCATCGCGACCCCATGGACAACATATAGCTGTAATAATATTCACAATCAAATATTTTACATCTCTAGTATATCTCTCAGGTATAATTCCCAACAGAAAGACTTCTAGCTTAAAGTCAATATGTTTTTTGATCATTTTCTCCAACCACGTATGTATTTTAGTCCGGTATCTTTTCGCTTCAACACATGTCCGTTTTTTTTTTACTTTTAAAAGCGTTTTTTTCTCTGAACTACATACCCTCATTGCTACCGGATAGAGCAAACCGGTCTGAACCGGGAGCATTTCACCCCTGGCTTAGATGGATATAAAAACACCATGTATAAATGATCTGGGGTACAAAAAGGCCCATAATTAGTCCTGTGAACTGAAGACCTAGAATTATGTTAATTAAGTAATTGGCTTATTGCTCTAGTATGACATCTGCAAGTTTAAAAAAAAACAACAGAGATATTTGAACTTTCCTTCATTCCCTCCCTTGGATGTTTAGTGCCTATATAAGGTAAAGGTAAAGGTTCCCTCGCACATACGTGCTAGTCGTTGCCGACTCTAGGGGGCGGTGCTCATCTCCGTTTCAAAGCCGAAGAGCCAGCGCTGTCCAAAGACGTCTCCGTGGTCATGTGGCCGGCATGACTCAACACCAAAGGCGCACGGAACGCTGTTACCTTCCCACCAAAGGTGGTCCCTATTTTTTCTACTTGCATTTTTACGTGTTTTCGAAACTGCTAGGTTGGCAGAAGCTGGGACAAGTAACGGGAGCTCACCCCATTACACACCAGCACTAGGGATTCGAACCGCTGAGCTGCCGACCTTTCGATCGACAAGCTCAAACGTCCTAGCCCCTGAGCCATTGCGTCCCTTTTAGTGCCTATATAAACATCAGCAATCCAGAGCAGAGTTGCCCAACTTCACCATTCCCAAAACATCTTTACAAACTGAACTTCAAAAGATTCATCTTTCCCTGGAGGAAAGTGCTAACAGAGAGAGATCAAGTTCTATGTACAGACTGCCAATGTATGGCAAGAAGGTGTACATTTACATCACCTGCTGAGGGGAGAGAGAATTTGGAAGGAGATCAAAGAAGCCTGCATGGTTATTAAGCACCCCGGAGACTCAGACTGTCTTCCACCATCACTGAAGATATTGGGGATGGTGTTTGGAATTTAAAAAATAAATAAATTAAATAAACAGAGATTTGCAGCCCCGTTTTGGCTGCAGATTAGTTGCTTTTGCTGGCACCAGATTGTAATGGCATGATCCAGGTAGCGAGTCAAGGAACGGAAATTAAAATAACCCAAGTGGCCACTACAGTACTAAGTGGGAAATGAGTTTGTCCCTTTTCCAAATGAAAGAAGAGAAGAGAGGTAGAGGAGAGGAGAGGAGAGGAGAGGAGAGGAGAGGAGAGGAGAGGAGAGGAGAGGAGAGGAGAGGAGAAGAGAATATTGGAATAAAGAATAGGAGAGAATAGAATATGGGAATGAAGAATAGAATAGAATAGAATAGAATAGAATAGAATAGAATAGAATAGAATAGAATAGAATAGAATGAAGACTAGAGTAGTCTAGACTGGACTAGAATCTGGAAGAGATCTTGGAGGTCTTCTAGTCCAGCCCCTTGCTCAAGCAGGAGAACCTCCACCATTTACCATTACCACTGTCCAGTCTCTTCTTAAAAACCTCCAGTGATGAATGATGATTTCATTCATCTTTAATGAAAAGAAGGGGAGACATGATAGCAGTGTTCCAATATCTCAGGGGCTGCCACAAAGAAGAGGAAGTCAGACTATTCTCCAAAGCACCTGAAGGCAGGACAAGAAGCAATGGGTGGAAACTAATCAAGGAGAGAAGCAACTTAGAACTAAGGAGAAATTTCCTGACAGTGAGAACAATTATTCAGTGGAACAAACTTGCCTGAAGAAGTTGTGAATGCTCCAACACTGGAAATTTTTAAGAAAATGTTGGATAGCCATTTGTCTGAAATGGTGTAGGGTTTCCTGCCTGGGCAGGGGGTTGGATTAGAAGACCTCCAAGGTCCCTTCCAACTCTGTTATTATGTTAGGTAATGAAACACCCACAACTTCTGAAGGCAACTTCTGTTCCACTGGTTAATTGTCCTCACTGTGAGGAAGTTTCTCCTTAATTCCAGGCTACTTTCTCTTCTTGATTGGTTTCTATCCATTGCTTCTTTCCTTGCTTTCTGGTGGTTTGAGAAGTAGGTTGAGCCCCTCTTCTTTGTCTAATGTCATGCATGATAATATTATTTTAATTGCAATGTAGCAGAATTTTTCTAAATGTGCTCCCCCTTCCATCTCTTTCATACAATCATAGAATCCAAGGAGTGGAAGGAGTCTTGGAGATTCCTTCTAGTCCAGCGCAGAGGTAGGTTTCAACAGGTTTTTTTGTTTGTTTGGTTTTTTTATTTCATTTTGTCACAACAGTATACACAAACACAGTGGTGGGATTCAAGTAATTTAACAACCGGTTCTCTGCCCTAATGATTTCTTCCAACAACCAGTTTGCCAAACTGTTCAGACAGTTAACAACCGGTTCTCCTGAAGTGGTGCGAACTGGCTGAATCCCACCACTGCACAAACATCAACATAAGAAAATCAACACATTATAAAAGAAAATATATATTTATAAGCAAAAGTTATGCAACAACCATGCTAATTTGTTATATCGAAAGGGAACAATAGGACAGGAACGGTAGGCACATTTGTGCTCTTATGCACGCCCCTTATTGTCCTCTTAGGAATGGGGTGAGGTCAATAGTGGATAGTTTTTGGTTGAAGATTTTGGGATTTTGAGTAGAGACTATAAAGTCTGGTAATGAGTTCCAAGCGTTAACAAGTCCATTACAGAAGTCATATTTTCTGCAATCAAGTTTTTAATCCAAAAAGTTTTTATTGGTCAAAAAAGGTTTATACAAATACATATCAGGTATGGTAAATTTTCATTTTTCTTATACAAGATAAGAATTTTACTCAAAATTTTAAACACATACAACAGCCATATGGCAAGCAGGTGATACGAAGTAGCTAAGTTTATCAATCTTACATACGCAATAAAGAAGGGTCAAGAATAATCAGAATATCATACAAAGGAGAATAAGGAAAACCAACACAATACCAAATATCATTGTCACTTCCTAGTTTTGGATCTCAGAACTCTGGGTTCAGCCTGACCCAACTCCAGGGCCGCAACAGCGGCAGCCGCCTCCTCCCCATGGTCTATAACCTCCCCTTCTTCAACTCCTGGGTCATCTAATTCCAGGAGGGCTTTGTGTTCCTCCACGTAGGCCGCAGCCTCCGCAATTGTACTAATTTTTTCGTAATGCCCTCCCGGAAAATCATCAATCCTCTGGCATCAGCCATCTGAAGCCTACTCCCTTCTGGTACAATTTGCTTGACAAAAAGTAATATTTCTTTCTCATTTCACGTACCTGTCTGGGAATCTGCCTCAGAATGGCTATCTCCCTGCCCCTATAAGTCAGTGCCCCACTCCTATGTTTTCTAAGAATTTCATCTCTCGTCTCTCTTCTCACAAATTTGACATGAACCTCTCTAGGAACTGCATGCGTGCGTGCATATTTTGAATTAACTCTATAAGCTCGATCCACATCCCAATTCATAAAGTCAACACCTCTCCCAAGAAATTCTCCCAACAGTTTAGTCACAACATCTCTCAAGTCTTCTTGGTCCACTTCTTCCAGATTTTGAAACCTAAGGAAATAAGACATTTTATCCATCTGTAGTCCAAGCACAGCATTGCCTGTCGCCTCCTCTCTTTCTGCACTGCCGCATCTCACCCTCCAGACCTTCCACTTTCTGCTTGTTTTCTGCTGAGACTTGTTGAGTGTCCTTTAAATCCTTTTGGATAGTCACAATTTCTGCTCTTATTTCATCCAGTTTCTTGTCCATATTAGATAACTTTTCCAAAATTCTTCCATTTCTCCAGCAGTTGGTCTCTGACCTTTTGCCATTTAAAAATTTTTAAAATCCTCAGGCAAGCACAGTATCCTTGTAATTTCCTCCGGATCCACCAGGGGCACTCACAGGAGCAACGAGTCCAGAGTACAGTTAGTCAACCAGGAAGTCAAGGGAAGTGATGTCATCAAGATTCTCATAGTGAAGGCGGAAGCTGGACGCCACCATTGTTCCCCAGAGGAGGGGCCTCAAACCTCCCTCCTAAATTTCTCCATCACCTCTTCTCTCCAGAGCTCCACAAAACCGTAATCTTGTTATTTTAAGTTCTCCTCTCTCCAAAGTGATTCGTGCTCCTTCCAGTCGCAGGGAGAAACCCCCGCACTCCGGAGCACTCCACTCACATTTGCCGATATCTCCTTCCTTCTCCTTCCTCAATTCTTCTCCGTTCCTGTTCGCCACCAGGCTGCTGCAATTATAAATCCAAAGCCCGGTGTCACGGGCACAGCGCCCAGGCGACCAAAATAATGGCCGCGCCTGAGGCCTCCGAACCCCTCCGAGCCTAGGGCCGCGCCAGCATCGGTCCCCCAGTCCTGTATGTCGGCTGGGAGACCCTGGCGAGCCGTCCGTGCGGCAGGTGTCCTTTTCGGAACACCTGGCCCCTGAGGGCCTCGGAGGCGGCCGGATTCGGACACTGGAGGCAGGAGAGGCACCTCCAGATGTCCGTTGCCGCCGGATACCGGAAGTCGTCTCTGCAATCAAGTTTGACCAGTTCTGGAGAACCGGTAGCGGAAATTTTGAGTAGTTCGGAGAACCGGTAGTAAAAATTCTGACTGGCCCTGCCCCCATCTATTCTCTGCCTCCCGAGTCCCAGCTGATCGGGAGGAAATGGGGATTTTGCAGTAACCTTCCCCTGGAGTGGGGTGGGAATGGAGATTTTAAAGTATCCTTCCCCTGGAGTGGGGTGGGAATGGAGATTTTGCAGTATCCTTCCCCTGCCACGCCCACCAAGCCACGCCCACCAAGCCACACCCACAGAACCGGTAGTAAAAAAATTTGAAACCCACCACTGGTACAGCCCCCTGCCCAAGGAAGGAATTCCTTAAACCACCTTGGACGACTGATTCTCCAATCTTTCCTTGAAAAAGCTTCAATCGCAACAATACACGAGCACACAATAGATTTAAGCTTAATGTGAACTGCTCCAATCATGATTGCAGAAAATATGACTTCAGTAACAGAGTTGTTAATGCTTGGAATGCACTACCAGACTCTGTGGTCTCTTCCCAAAATCCCCAAAGCTTTAACCAAAGACTATCTACTATTGACCTCACCCCATTCCTAAGACGTCTGTAAGGGGTGTTGCATAAGAGCACCAGCGTGCCTACCGTTCCTGTCCTAAAGTTCCCTTTGATTGTATCCAATTTGTATAGTTATTTCTTGCTTATGCTTATATATACTGTTGTGACAAATAAATAAAATAAAATGCTCCAGCCAAGATGTGGTGGCATGGTGTGGCTTGGTGGGCATGGCTTGGTAGGTGTGGCAGGGGAAGGATACTGCAAAATCCCCATTCCCTCCCCACTCCTGGGGTAAGGACATTGCAAAATCTCCATTTCTACCCCACTCCTGGGGGAAGGATATTGCAAACTCTCCATTCCCACCCCATTCTGGAGCCAGCCAGAGGTGGCATTTGCTGGTTCTCCAAACTACTCAAAATTTCCACTACCAGTTCTCCAGAACCTGTCCGAATCTGCTGGATTTCACCCCTGCAATGTACGTATTTTTGTCCAACATTTTTTTTCCGAATCAATTTATCAACCCTGCACATGGCATGAAAACCATAGGAGCCATGTGAAGGAAAGGTATTCATTTAGACTCGATTTAGAAAAAAACCGCAGGAGAAGATGTTCTCTATACAGTATAGGGAAGCATCTGGACCAATGACACAAAGGGTCACTCAAATAGCAGCAGGCATCAGTGCAGAAAGGAACATTCTCTCTACACTGCGCATCAACATAACGGCGTAGATCTGCTGAAGGCATCCAAAGCATCAATCACCTCCCATAGAGATTCCTGAAAAGAGAGATTTTTCTAAACTCTTTTCTAAATGAATTGAATACTTCAAAGTAGGTGGGATGTGAAGGAGACTGATATATATATCATATATATTATATATATATATCATATAATATATGCAAGTCTTGGCGTATTCAGGTCTTTTCCCGTGTAAGGTTGGCAATGTTTCAAGGAGGTCCCACGAAAACAAATCTATGAAACCAAATATATACGCACAGATATATATATATATATCTGTTCCTCTCTTTTTACCCATTCCTTCTCCCCCTCTCCTCCTCTCTCTCCCCCTCTCCTTCTCCTTCTCTCTCTCCCCCTCTCCTTCTCCTTCTCTCTCTCCCTCTCTCCCACTCTCCCTTCCTCTACCTCTCTTTCTCCCCCTCTCTCCCTTCTCTCTCCCTCTCCCTCTCGTTCTCTCCCTTTCTCCTTCTCTCCTTCCTCTTCCTCTCTTTCTCCCCTCTCTCCTCTTTCTCTCCCCTCTCCTCTCTTTCTCTTTCTCACTCTCTCCCCCTCTCCCTTCCTCTTCCCCTCTTTCTCCCCCTCTCCTCTCCTTCTCTCTCTCCTTCTCCCTCTCCCTTCCTCCTCTCTGTCTCTCTCTGTGTGTGTGTGTGTCTCTCTCTCTCTCTCTCTCTCTTTTTCTCATTCATTCACTCACTCAGCCACTCACACACACACACATAAAAAATAGAAAGTCTATAAATACCCTCAATTCTCAGAGGAAAAAAATGTTAGGAAAAAAAGCTATATTAATTTGCCTCTGTTAAAAACAAAACAAAACAAAACTCAGGTGGAATTTCAAGATCTAATCAAAGCCACCCTGGATGACATTTCTCAAGAAAATAATGACCAAGAGCAAGGACCAGTCTCTTTTGTATATTAGTTATAAATAACAGAAGGATAGAGTTGGAAGGGACCTTGGAGGTCTTTCTATTCCAACCCCCTGCTCAAGCAGGAAACCCTATGCCATTGTTTCAGAAAAAACAACAACAGTTGTCCAATCTTTTATTAAAAACCCCCACTGTTGGAGCACCCACAAGGTCGGGAGGCAAGTTGTTCCATTAATTAATTGTTCTATTGTCACAAATTATGAGACATGGTTCTCAAAATTATTTAGTGAAGGGGAATGAGAAAGAGTTTCAGACAGATGGAGTAGGATGAAATTGAAGGACGTTAATGAAACAGTTAGATATTTTGTCGGTGTATAAGGGTTCATGAATTGGAACAGACATGGTAATAGATCAGCCAGTGGGGACTGTTTGGTGACCCAGACGGAGCCTGGGTGTGGCTTAGATTCTCTCTCTCTCTCTTTCTCTCTCTCAATTTCTATATAGGTATCTCTATCAACTCTCTCTCTCTCTCTCTCTCTCTCTCTCTCTCTCTCTATCTATCTATCTATCTATCTATCTATCTCTATCTCTATATAGGTATCTCTATCATCTATCTATCTATCTATCTATCTATCTATCTATCTATCTATCTATCTATCTATCTATCATCTATCTATCTATCTATCTCTATCTCTATATAGGTATCTCTATCATCTATCTATCTATCTATCTATCTATCTATCTATCTATCTATCTATCTATCTATCTATCTAGAGTGCCTCTGTATTATATTGCTTCTGCGATTATATTGATTCTGTACTTCTGGGTGTTGTATACATGAATCAAAGTTTATATTATTATATATAAACAATATATATCTCATGGATTACTGCCTTGTCATGGCGAAGGGGCTTGCATAGCTCAATGAAGCTATGAGCTATGCTGTGCAGGGACACCCAAGATGGACAGGTCATAGCAGAGAGTTCTGACAAAACGTAATCCACTGGAGAAGGAAATGGCAACCCACTCCAGTATCTTTGCCATGAAAACCCCATGGACAGTACAAAAAGGAAAAAAGGTATGATGCCGGAAGATGAGCCCCTCAAGTCGGAAGGTGTCCAATATGCTACTGGGGAAGAGCGGAGGGCTAGTACTAGTAGTGCCAGAAAGAGTGAAGCGACTGGGCCAAAGCCGAAAGGACGCTCAGCTGTGGATGTATCTGGTGGTGAAAGGAAAGTCCGATGCTGTAAAGATTTTTTCTCCATAGGAACTTGGAATGTAAGATCCATGAATCAAGGCAAGCTGGACGTGGTCAAACAAGAGATGACGAGACTGAACATCGACATCTTAGGAATCAGCGAACTAAAGTGGACAGGAATGGGCGAATTTAATTCAGATGACCATCAGGTATACTACTGTGGGCAAGAATCCTTCAGAAGAAATGGAGTAGCCTTCATAATCAATAAAAGAGTAGGGAAAGCAATACTGGGATACAATCCCCAAAATGACAGAATGATCTCAATTCGAATCCAAGGCAAACCATTCAATATCACAGTAGTTCAAGTCTATGCCCCAACCACTGGTGCTGAAGAAGATGAAATTGACTAGTTCTATGAAGCCCTACAGCACCTGATGGAATTAACACCAAAAATTGATGTCCTTATCATCATGGGAGATTGGAATGCTAAAGTAGGAAGCCAAAAGATTACCGGAATAACAGGCAAGTATGGCCTTGGAGTACAAAATGAAGCAGGGCACAGGCTGATAGAATTCTGTCAAGATAATACGATGGTCATAGCAAACACTCTTTTCCAACAACCTAAGAGACAACTCTATACATGGACATCACCAGATGGTCAACACAGAAATCAGATTGACTATGTGCTCTGCAGCCAAAGATGGAGAAGCTCTATATAGTCAGTAAAAACAAGACCAGGAGCTGACTGTGGCTCAGATCATGAGCTTCTTCTTGCAAAATTTAGGCTTAAACTAAAGAAAGTAGGGAAAAGCACCAGGCCACTCAGGTATGAACTAAATCATATCCCTGATGAATATACAGTAGAAGTGACAAATAGATTTAAGGAATTAGATCTGATAGACAGAGTGCCTGATGAACTATGGACGGAGGTTCGCAACATTGTACAAGAGGTAGCAACTAAAACCATTCCAAAGAAAAAGAAATGCAAGAAAGCAAAATGGCTGTCTGAGGAAACTCTATAGCTGAGGAAAGAAGGGAAGCGAAAGGCAAGGGAGAAAGAGAAAGATACACCCAGATGAATGCATAATTCCAGAGAATAGCTAGAAGAGATAAGAATGCATTCTTAAATGAACAGTGCAAAGAAATAGAAGAAAACAATAGAATAGGGAGGACCAGAGATCTATTCAAGAAAATTGGAGATATGAAGGGAACGTTTCATACAAAGATGGGCATGATAAAGGACCAAAATGGCAGGGACATAACAGAGGCAGAAGAGATTAAGAAGAGGTGGCAAAATTACACAGAGGAACTATACAAGAATGAGCTTAACATCCCTGATAACCACGATGGGGTGGTCACTGACCTTGAGCCAGACATCCTAGAATGTGAAGTCAAATGGGCCTTAGGAAATCGGAGCAACAACAACAAAGCTAGTGGAGGAGACAGTATTCCAGCTGAGCTATTCAAAAACTTAAAAGACGACGCAGTAAAAGTGCTACACCCCATTTGCCAGCAAATTTGGAAAACTCAACAATGGCTACAGGATTGGAAAAGGTCAGTTTACATTCCAATTCCAAATTATTATTATCCATTATTCTCCAAAGAACCTGAAGGCAGGAGAAGAAGCAACGGGTGGAAACTCATCAAGGAGAGAAGCAACTTAGAACTAAGGAGAAATTTCCTGACAGTTAGAACAATTGACCAGTGGAACAACTTGCCTCCAGCAGTTGTGGGTGCTCCAGCAGTTGTGGGTGCTTTTTAATAAGAAATTGGACAACCATTTGTTTGAAATGGTATAGGGTTTCCTGCTTGAGCAGGGAGTCGGACTAGAAGACCTCCAAGGTCCCTTCCAATTCTATTCTGTTATTTGTGAGCACAGAGCGATCTAAGGATTGTTTTGCAAAATGAAAAAAAAAAAGAAATCCAATAAAATTGGAAGAATTCTGCTCAAACTTTTGGTTGAAGGGGGAAAAAATGGAAGTCAGCCCAGTCTTAGTTCTGAACCATGATTAATAGCCCAGTCGTGAATAGCTTGCCTATGTTGTGCACAGGAACCAGAATGTAAAAACTAATTTCTCTGGTTAATGAAATGCTTTAGGAAAACTGAAAGTAATTAAAAAAGCATTGCATGACCGTCGGAAGAAAATAGCAAGTTTTCAAAAAGGGAAACAAAGTAGAGAGGGATCAGTTCAGAAATTTATATACAGTTGATTATAACCTATCTTTCAATCTCTGTCTTTGATGGATGTTGCATCTAGAAGGATAATCTATTAATATCTATCCCACAGTCTTTTACATATTTAATATTCACTGTGCATATTTTCACATTCTTCATTTCCCCTCCTTCATCTGCTTTGTAAAGTGATTAACATTTGCAGCCTGGAAAAATATTGAAGGGGGTGGGGGAGGGAGGGAGAGGGAGGGAAGGAGAGGGAGAGGAATGGAGGGAGAGGGAGAAGTAGAAGGGGAGAGAGGGGAGAGGGAAGGAGAGGGAGAGGACGGGAGGGAGGGAGAGGGAGAAGGAGAGGGAGAAGGAGAGAGAAGGGGGAAGGGGAGGTAGGGGGAGGGAGAGGAGAGGAGAGAAGGGGAAGGGAGGTAGGGAGGGAGAGGGAGAGGGGAGAGAAGGGGTGGGAAGGAGAGGTGGAGGGAGATGGAGAAGGAGAGGAGAGGGGAGGAAGGAGAGGGAGGGGAGAGGGAGGGAAGGAGAGGAGGGAGGGAGAGAGAGGGGAGAAGGAGGGGAGAGAAGGGGTGGGAAAGAGAGGAGGGGAGAGGAAGGAGAGAGGGAGGGAAGGAGAGGGGAGGAAGGAGGGAGGGAAGGGAGGGAGGGAGAGAGAGTGGGAGAAGGAGAGGGGAAGAGAAGGGGTAGGAAGGAGAGGGAGGGAGAGGGAGAAGGAGAGAGAGGGTGGAGGGAAAGGGAGGGAGGGGGAGGGAAAGGGGGAAGGGGAGGGAGAGGGAGGGAGGGAGGGAGGGAGGGAGGGAGGGAGAGAGAGAACATTTCTTCAACTATACTTAGCTAAAAGCATAATTTCCGCAGGCAAACTGTTATAATAAGGGACAAACGGACACAAAAGTACATCTCTTACTTCGGTGTAAAGTACATAAAATTTATTCCATCTTTTAAAAAGAAATCAAACTATATTCTTTGAACAGATTACTCCCTGCAAAAAACAAAACAAAAAAACATCGGTAATAATTAAGTAAGTAAAAAAGAAATGTTTAAACAATAGGATGTGGAATCCTGTACCTTTAGTCAGGTAAAATACGGACTTTGTGTACATGCTCTTCAAAATTGGACAGCCTCACCCTCTATAAATACACATGCAGAATTCCAAATCAAGATGTCCAAGGCTTACCGCTATAATTAAGTTTGCACCCTTTTTATCCACGTTGGATGAAAAATCACGGCAGCTGACACAATTTCTTATCTGTAAACATTTCTTTCCCTTTCATTTCTTCTGTATCAAGGTTTGCTTTCATAATCCAATCAACTCTGACAGCTCCAATGCAAACAGGAGTGACTGGCAAGGTGTGTGTTTATTACTCAAACTCTGCAAAGGGGGTTGTGAAATTGTTTCACGTTTTCAGTCCCTTCTGGAGCGTGAATATTTTTCACTTCTCTAACGTTTCTCCGCCATTTTAAGTCTTTTGCTGTAAGAGGTGACCTGGCTGAGCCTGAGGGAAAGGTCAAAGACGCATCATAAATCATGAGCCCTGAGTGCCTGCAAGAGATCTCAGTCCAGCCCAGTTTGAATGCCTTCCTTATCTCCCGCTCATTTCCCTTGACCGTTAGTTGGTCAGATTCTTGTAGAGAACTTACGCTTGCAATATACTCACTTGAACTGCCTGAATCTCCTGATTTCCCCACAGCTTGATATTTGCCCCATTATTGTACACAATGAAAGGATAGATACGATTATATACATACGTATGAACGTCTGTATGTCTGTGAGTGTATGTGAAAGAGATATCTGCCACTGGGTTCCAGGGTTTAAGGCCGTAATGGCGAACCTATGGTACATGTGCCACAGGTGACAGGCAAAGCCCTCTCTGCGGGCACGCCAGCCGTCGCCTCAGGCCAGGCCACCGCACATGTGCATGCACCTCCCACCGGCCAGCTGGTCTTCCGGTCTCTACCATGCATGCATGGGGGCGGGGCCTTCCCCGATCTCCACAGCTCCACCCTCCCTACCTTTCTCCTGCATTTCTGCTGCCTGTGCCTTCCCCGATCTCTGCAGATTCCACCCTCCGCAGGTGCCTCTCCATGGCAGGAATGGAGGAGGAAGCAAGGATGCTCCGGGGAGAGAAACTACAAAGTTTCGGGAAGGGACGGGAGGCAAGAACGGAGGAGGAAGCTAGGACGCACTGGGGAGAGAAACTACAAAGTTTTGGGAAGGGATGGGAGGCAGGAACGGAGGAGGAAGCTAGGACGCACTGGGGATAGAAACTACAAAGTTTTGGGAAGGGACGGGAGGCAGGAACGGAGGAGGAAGCTAGGACGCTCTGGGGAGAGAAACTACAAAGTTTGGGGAAGGGACGGGAGGCAGGAACGGAGGAGGAAGCTAGGATGCTCTGGGGAGAGAAACTACAAAGTTTGGGGAAGGGACGGGAGGCAGGAACGGAGGAGGAAGCTAGGACGCTCTGGGGAGAGAAACTACAAAGTTTGGGGAAGGGACGGGAGGCAGGAACGGAGGAGGAAGCTAGGATGCTCTGGGGAGAGAAACTACAAAGTTTGGGGAAGGGACGGGAGGCAGGAATGGAGGAGGAAGCTAGGACGCACTGGGGAGAGAAACTGGAGATCGCGAGCCCCCTCGCCCTGTCCCCTATTTTGGGCTTGAAAAGCCTCCTGCACCAACCTGGACGCCAAAACAGGGACTAGGAGCCAGGGCACATACACAGCGGGGAGCGGTGCACATGTGTGTGGGGCGCATGCACAAGGAACATGCGCGTGGGGGCGCTCGCATTGCATTTTTGGGATTGGGGCACGCATGTGTGTACTTTGGGCACTCGGCACCGAAAAGGTTAACCATCACTGGTTTAAGGTCCTGGCTTAAAAGTGAAGAAACTCACGTTCTAATGCCCCTTTCAGTCACAGAAGTTGGCCGATGACTTTGGGCCCAATTTTGACAGCCCCAGGAATCAAAGCTGAAGGTTTCAGGAAAGAGACATTACCAAGGTGATAAAGATGCTATAAATATG
Organism: Ahaetulla prasina; assembly: GCF_028640845.1. NCBI lineage: Eukaryota > Metazoa > Chordata > Lepidosauria > Squamata > Colubridae > Ahaetulla > Ahaetulla prasina. The sequence continues at coordinate 86,517,335 of NC_080546.1, read as the reverse complement.
TATGCATGGCCCGAACATTGCAGGGTTTATTGAAATACTGACATCCTCAGCAGCGAGAAGAGATCCAGACGTTGCAAAGCACAGTTTGAACATGGAGATATTTTATTCCCCAGCGCACAGCTGATGGAGCAAAAGAAATCTATATTCAGTGGTCTTTGTTCTCTCCGAAACCCTCCAGCTATTCTTCCAAAGTCAGCCTCCGTGAGGAAGATCCATTCTTTCATATCACGCTCAGCTAAGATTTATCGGGTTTGAGGCTGCTAACAAATGCAAAAAACACAAAACAAAAAGCCAAGAACCGTCATTCCGTTGCTCTTCTTGCTGTTGAGAAAGATGGAACAAGGGGATACTTTCTCTTCTGATTCAGTCGTTCTGGCTACAGGTTAAAGAACCCTTTGTCATCACTTCAAGGAACAAGAAGGTCAGGTAATTGTCTACCGATGACAGATGAGATACACGCCGTTGATGTCTGTTAATCCAATCTTTCTCCCAGCGGTAAGAGCTCTAGGAAACCAGGGCACTGAACTGAGGAATCCTTGTCCATTTGAGGCAAAAATGTGGTGTGCATCAGCAAAGCTATGACTTGTTTAATCTAGTTGGATGCATCGAACTCCCTCCCTCCCACATGATTGCGAAAAGTGCCGTACTTTTCAGACTGCAAGACACACTTTTCCACCCCTAAAAGAGGGTGGAAATGTCAGTGCTTTTTATACACCGAATTCAGCCATGTTTGGCCTCCTGAAACCCCGCACTGCGTCTCCCTTTTTTTACCAAAAAGAAGGCCTGTTTTTTGCAAAAATGGGGTGCACAGAAGGTTTGGAAGCCTGCGAACTGCTCCTGGGGGCTGGGGATGGCAAGAACATGACATGTGGGGGGTTCAGGAGGCCAAAAACAGGCCCATTTTTTCACAAAAACAAGATGCACAGAGGGTTTGGGATGCCTGGAGAGTGCTCCTGGGGGCTGGGGAGGGCAAAAACATGACATGTGGGGATTTGGGAGGCCAAAAACAGGCCCATTTTTCACAAAAACGGGATGTGCAAAGGGTTTGGAAGGCCTGCAGAATGCTCCTGGGGCTTTGAGAGGGCAAAAACGTGACACATGGGGAGGTTTGGGAGTCCAAAAACAGGCCCATTTTTCACAAAAATGGGATGTGAAGAGGGTTTGGGAGGCCTGCAGAGTGCTCCTGGGGCCCGGGGAGGGCAAAAACCAGACATGCAGAAGTCAAAAACTTATTTTTTTTTCTTGTTTTCCTCTTTGAAATCTTGGTGCGTCTTATCCTCCGGTGCATCTTATAGTCCGAAAAATACGGCACCTTCAAGGACAGCTGATATTGTCAGAAAATAATAATAATAATAATGATGGCAATCATTTTGATAAGGCTGTTCATGAATATCTCCATTGTTTTCCTTCTCCTGAATGCAGATTTTTCGGCTTGAAATACTTGAAATACTTCTGACGAGACCCCAGCATGATACTGAACGAAGTATTGAGGTAGTTTCAAAGGATACCATAATGCCTTCTTGTATCGAATTCCGTAAAGATAACTGTGAAAGTTGACCTCAAGGGACTCATCTATAATGCATCCATGCATCCGACTCTTTGTGGCACAATTTTCCTTTTCTTCAGCAATTTGGAACAAATGGGCTTTCGTCTGTCTGGGAGTCATTCAGAAAAGGGGGAGGAAGGAAAGCCCAGATTTGGGGAAACATGCTGTTCAAAAGACTACCTTGAATCTCCTTGGGGGAAAAAAAATATATTTGCTATGTCAGCGCCTTGTTAGAAAGCCCCCTAGGGCCCGAAGAAGCAAAGCTGCACACACTCGCCTATCCAATTAAGCACCGGAAATAAAAGGGAACAATTAAACCACAATTTCCCTTTTTCCCTTCCTCCTTTCCCCATCCCTCGCTACTGGCAGAAGTTATTTCTCTGCTTGCAAAGCAAGAAGTGCATCTTAAACCTTGCAGTCGCTGATAATTAAAACGTGAAATATCTCGACTTGAGGTTACTGCTGGGATAAACATTAAAATCGTCTAGGACAGATGGCTTTTCAGATACAGATGAAGGGGAACACTCAAACGAGGACATAATTAATGCATAACGTAAACCAGAGAAACAGTTTTGCAGGTCTCTGCAATAAATAAATAAATAAATAAATAAATAAATAAATAAATAAATAAATAAATAAATAAATAAATAAATGCGAAATGAAGGGATTGATGGTTAGATTCTTCTCCCAGCTTAATGAGATTATATAGTCTTTTTTTTTTTTTGGCTTGTTTGCTGCCCTCTTCATGCTACAGGAGAGGAATCAACAGGGATGAAAAGCTCCCGGTTCGGACCGGATCGGCCGACCCGGTAGCAATGGCGGCAGGTGGTTCGGAGAAGCGGTAGGAAAAATCCCTGCCCCCCCCTCCCCCATGCCAAGCTGAGCCACACAATGTCGCTAGTCGGCTCCATAATTGATAAGGCTTTCGGTTAGGACAGGTAAAGGAAAAAGGACACCCTGCTAGGAGGAGACTCTATGGTGGGGGAAACCAGACTTCCGGTCTGCAGGGGAAAAAGGACACCAGGCTAGGAGGAGACTCTATGGTGTGGGAAACCAGACTTCTGGTCTGCAGGGGAAAAAGGACACCGGGCTAGGAGGAGACTCTATGGTGTGGGAAACCAGACTTCTGGTCTGCAGGGGAAAAAGGATGCTGTGCTAGGAGGAGACTCTATGGTGGGGGAACTGGTCTTCCGGGCGGCTCCAGAATTGAACAGGGGGCTTCTGGTTAGGACCTTCGTGGCTCTTTGAGTGTTTAAGGTTGCCGACCCTTGATCTAGTCAGTGTCCCTTCCTAGTGACCACAGAGAGAGAAAAAGAGAGATGGATAGAGATAGAGACAGGGGTGAAATCCAGAAGGTTCTGACAGGTTCTGGAGAACCGGTAGTGGAAATTATGAGTAGTTTGGAGAACCGGCAAATACCACCTCTGGCTGGCCTAGGAGAGTGCTGGGAATGGAGATTTTGCAATATCCTTTCCCCAGGAGTGGGGAGGGAATTGGAAGTTTGCAGTGTCCTTCCCCGTCACGCCCACCAAGCCACACCACGCCCACCAAGCTATGCCCACAGAACCGGTAGTAAAAAAAAATTTGGATTTCACCACTGGATAGAGAGATTTTACATTACATTTACATATTTTACATAGATCAAAGATAAATATAAAAATATATAAGGAAATGTAACAATACCGTTAAGAAAGGAAGCAAACGAAAAATAATTACGTGAGTGAAAGGATAATGCCGTTACTCATCTGTTCAAAAGTTACAGCTAAAATTATTATCTCTCCACTCAAATTCAAATGACATTACAGAGATCCCTTGACTCTCATATTAGACTCCTTTTGCTTATTTTTTTGCAGACAATTCGTTACCCAAACTAGGTGACATTATCAGTGTCTGCAAGAAAACAAGCAAACTCGGAGAGTACCAAGGGCCCCTCGTTGCAACCCTGAGCTATAAATATTCTCAAAAAAAATATCACTTTTTTTTGCCTGTTTCTAGCCAAAAAAAAAAGTCCATCAAAGCAGTGGTAAAATCCATTTTTTTTTTACTACCGGTTTTGTGGGCGTGGCTTGGCGGACGTGCCATGGAAAGAATACTACAACATCCCCATTCCCTCCCCACTCCTGGGGGAAGGATATTGCAAAATCTCCATTCCCACCCCACTCTGGGGCCAGCCAGAGGTGGTATTTGCCGGTTCTCCGAACTACTCAAAATTTCCGCTACTAGTTCTCTGAACTGCTTACAATTTCCACTAGTGGTTCAGCAGAACCTATCAGAACCTGCTGGATTTCACCCCATCTCTATCTCTACCCATCTCTCTCTCTCTCTCTCTCTCTCTTTCTCTCTCTCTCTTTCTCTCTCTGTGGTCACCAGGAAGGGACTGACTAGATCAGGGGTCGGCAACCTTAAACACTCAAAGAGCCATGAAGGTCCTAACCAGAAGCCCCCTGTTCAATTCTGGAGCCGCCCGGAAGACCAGTTCCCCCACCATAGAGTCTCCTCCTAGCGCGGCATCCTTTTTCCCCTGCAGACCGGAAGTCTGGTTTCCCCCACCATAGAGTCTCCTCCTAGCAGGGTGTCCTTTTTCCTCTGCCTGTCCTAACCAAAAGCCCTATCAATTGTGGAGCTGACCGGCGATAGGGAGCTGCAGCAGAGGAATGAAAGAGCCACATGCGGCTCCAGAGCCACAGGTTGCCGACCTCTGCGCTAGATAGTATATAATCAACAATGGTGTTTTTTTTTTTAATCCCTTCTTTCAGTACTTGTAGATCAAGGACTTTATTATGAACCATATGACCTGTCTAATCATTCTTTTTCCATTATAAAATAAATATATATATATATCTGAAATTCAAGCTCTGAAAAGGGGCTTTCCCTCTCTCAACAAACCATCATATCCAAGCCTCATATTTTTGCCAGGAATGGTGGTCTCATTTATTTCACATTTCTTAACCTTCTCCCCAAAATTAAATACTATTTCCAGCATGAGACTGTCACCTTTCTTCGCCCGAAAGCACATACTGTATCATTTTAGAAAGGAGGGGGAACATTTTCCCCAATTAAAGAAAATAATTCTCACATACCAAATGCACAGTTATTTATGGATAGTGTTCATTACTAGCCTCATGAAAGTTGAATGAAGATTTATGGGTGAAAAATTAACATTTATGGAAATGAGGTGGAGGAATTTTAAATTAAAATCACTGAGTTTTCTAACTTACATTTGGCTTATCGCATAAAATATGCCCTTGCAAGCTGTTCTCAAATGTTGTTGGTGAATTTCATACTCAGAATACTCATTAACTCGCCGGAAAGCAATAGGTAAATTACCATGGCGGGTTTTTTTTTTTAATTTTATTTTTATTTTTTTCTAATACTATTATAGCTCAAGCCGATGCAATTTAATAGAGAGAGAGAAATATCATATTTTATTACTTGCCATATTTTTAATCTGGGACGTAGATGGCAACTGTAAACGCATATCTCTGGACCAATTATGTAAATACTCCAAACAGCAGAATTTTATCTGGGAAGAGTCTGAAGTTGGTGGGAATATTCTATGGCAAACAGATTAGAACACCCTGGTTATTAATCAAAGTAAGGTGCCTAATTTTAGCCTAGATGATTTGGGTATAACTTTTCTTTTTTTAAAAAAAAATATCATGTAATGTAATAATATAGTATCATGTTTCCCCGAAGAATAAGACCGGGTCTGATTTTCTTTTGGGCCCCAAAATAAGCACTGGGGATTATTTTGGAAGGTGTCTTATTTTTTTTTTCTACATGTACAAGAGGCACACTTCTGTTCGCTCATGGCAGGGCAGGAGGCGGCACAGCGCATCAATGCCACCGCTGCGAGGCAGGGAAGGGTGAATCCAGGGGTGAAATGTTATTGGTTCGGGTCAGTTTGGCCAAATCAGTAATAAAAAAATGCTTTAAAAAGTAAAAAAAAAAAGGGGGTAAGGGGGAGGGGAATTGGGGGGTTGAGGGTAGAGGATGGAGTGATGGTTAATGTACAGGGATTATTGAAGATGTATAAATATAATTAATGTAGGGTCGGGTCTGCCCAGTTACCATTTTAGAACGGTGGGGAGGGAGAAAAGAGGAGAGAGTAGGAGGTAGGAAAGAGGAGAAGAGGAAGGAAGAGGGGTAGAAGAGGGAGAAGGAAGGTGTAGTGGGGAGGGAGGAGAGGATGTAGATAAGAGAAGGAGAGGAAGGTCTGGAAAGTAAAAGAAGGTAGAAGGGGGAAGAATGTTAAAAAGGGAGGTGGTGACTGGGCAAGCCCGACTAATTGTATATAACTGTACATTGGATGAGCTGTTTGATATGATTGTAAAAATAAAACTTTTTTATGAAAAAAAAATGGAAAAAAAAGTAAAAAAAAAAAAAGTTCCAACGATCAGCTGTGCGACAATCAACTGTACCTGGTTGTCTGTGAAGTTCCTGCTTGTTGCAGGGGCCATTTTGTGTGAAGTCCAGCTGCTTTTGCATTGTGTGTGTCAGTTGTGCAGCTTTTGTGTTATTTTTGTGTGAAGTGCGATAGTTGGTTTTTGAGCTCTCTGGGACTCTGTGAGGTTCCTGCTTGTTGCAGGGGCCGTTTTGTGCGAAGCCCAGCTGCTTTTACATTGTGTGTTAGTCGGCTGTGCAGCCATGCCTGCCTGGTCACATGACCACCAAGCCACACATGCCCAGTCATATGACCACCAAGCCACGCCCACCAAGCCACACCCACCAAGCCACGCACACAGAACCGGTAGGGAAAATTTTTGAATTTCACCACCGGGTGAATCTGTCCTATGTGCCCTGCATTGGCTTACTTCAAGACCCCTGCAGCCAGGTCACCCAGATCCCAACACCTGCCTCACCTCGTGGGGGCAGCTCTGGCAACCCCATCCAGCAGGATCCTGCATGGACCCTGGCCCATTTCTTCTCTTCTCTTCTCTTCTCTTCTCTTCTCTTCTCTTCTCTTCTCTTCTCTTCTCTTCTCTTCTCTTCTCTTCTCTTCTCTTCTCTTCTCTTCCAGTTCCCGTTCCCATTTCCGTTCCCGTTTCATTCCATTTCCTATTCCATTCTATTCTATTCTGAGTTCCATACCCAGTTCTGGTTCCCATTCCATTCCTATTCTATCCTAATTTGTTCTAGTTCTAGTTGCAGTTCCATTCCAGTTCCAGTTCTTTTTCCAAACCATTCTACTCTAATTTGTTCCAGCTTCAGTTCCCTATTCTATTCCAGCACCAGCACCAGCTCCACCTCCAGTTCCAGTTCCAGTTATAGTTCCATTCCATTCTATTTTGTTCTAGTTCCAGTTCCAGCTTTGTTCCCGTTCCTATTCCATTGTCTTCTATTCTCAGTTTCATATCCAGTTCATTCCCATTCCATTGCATTCCTATTCTATTCTAATTCGTTCTAGTTCCAGTTCCCTATTCTGTTCTAGTTCCAGTTCCAGTTACTATTCCATTCCATTCCATTCTATTCTTAGTTCCAGTTCCAGTTCCTGTTCCATTCCAATTCCAATTCTATTTTGTTCTGGTTCCAGTTCCAATTTCAGTTCTCCGTCCTGTTCTACTTCCAGTTCTAGGTTCCAATTGCACTCCAGTTCCTATTCCATTCCATTCTCAATTCCAGTTCCAGTTGTTCTGTTCCTGTTCCTGTTCCTGTTGCTGTTCCTATTTCATTCCAATTCCTATTACCATGATGGCAAACCAGTGGTGGGATTCAGCCGGTTCGCACCTATTCGGGAGAACCGGTTGTTAACTTTTTAAGCAGTTCAGAGAACCGGTTGTTGGAAGAAATCTTATTTTGTTTTCTTTCCCACTTTACAGGGCTAATCCTGTAAGGAAGGCAGGAAGGAGACATTCTGGTGGTGTTTCTAGCCTAATCTTTATTACCCTGCTTGCAGAAACTGCCTCTCTGGTTAACCCTAACTACATTGTAACAGCTAAGGCGAAGTGCCCATCGGCATGAGTGATGTTGAGTTGGCCATTCCCACACAGTCACATGTCCACCGAGCCACGCCTACCCAGCTGGTCATTAGGGCAGAGAACCGGTTGTTAAATTATTTGAAACCCACCACTGTGGCAAACCTATGGCATGCGTACCACAGCTGGCACTCAAACCCCTCTTGGTGGGCATGTGAGCCGTTGCCCAGCTCAGCTCCACCGCACATGTGTACGCGCCTTCCACCAGCCGGCTGATTTTTGGGTCTCTGCCACGCATACAGGAAAGGTGTGTGCATGTGCAGGGGGATCATGCATTCATGCACAGGGGTGGGGAGACCATGGGGTGTGTGGCATACCCCCCGTGTCTGTTTTTAGTCCCAGGAGGCTGCAGGGAGGCCTACTAGGCCCAAAATTGGGGGGGGGGCAAGGTCACACATGCATGCACAGGGGGCAGGGGTTGTGCATGTATGTGTGGGGAGGCAGGGGGAGCATGGGATTCATGTGTGCATGTGTGTGGGGCAGGGGAAGTGCGGGGGGTCATGCACGCATGCACAGGGGGCAGGGGTTGTGCATGTATGTGTGGGGAGGCAGGGGGAGCATGGGATTCATGTGTGCATGTGTGTGGGGCAGGGGAAGTGCGGGGGGTCATGCACGCATGCACAGGGGGGCAGGGTGAGGGGGGTGTTATGTGTTATGCATTATGGGTGCCGGTATGCAACGACAACATGGTTAGCCATCACTGTCCTGTCCTGTCCTGTTCTATTCTATTCTAGTCCTCATGTGTGTTTGAAGTGCAATCTTGAAACTCATATCCTAAATATAGAACCTTCTATCATATCGCAAGCTCTAAAATGGAACGCTAACATCAAAAACATCATCAAAAAAGGACAACAAAGACTGTTCTTTCTGCGCCAACTCAAACTGCCCAAGGATACAGTTCTACAGAGGAATTATTGAGTCTGTCATTTGCACCTCCATAACTGTCTGGTTCGGTTCTGCAACCCAACAAGAAAAACACAGACTTCAGAGAATAATTAGAACTGCAGAAAAAAAAATTGCTACCAACCTGCCTTCCATTGAGGACCTGTATACTGCACGAATCAAGAAGGGGGCCATGAAAATATTTGCAGATCCCTCGCATCCTGGACATAAACTGTTTCAACTCCTATCCTCAAAACGACGCTATAGAGCACTGCACACCAGAACAACTAGACACAAGAACAGTTTTTTCCCGAAGACCATCACTCTGCTAAACAAATAATTCCCTCAACACTGTCAGACTATTTATTGAATCTGCACTACTATTAATCATTTCATAGTTCCCATCACCAATCTCTTTCCACTTATGACTGTATGACTGTAACTTTGTTGCTGGCAATCCTTATGATTTATATTGATATATTGACCATCATTTGTGTTGTAAATGTTGTACCTTGATGAAGGTATCTTTTCTTTTATGTACACAGAGAGCATATGCACCAAGACAAATTCCTTGTGTGTCCAATCACACTTGGCCAATAAAAAATTCTATTCTATTCTATTCTATTCTATTCTATTCTATTCTATTCTATTCTATTCTATTCTATTCTATTCTATTCTTCTTAAGAAGTTTCTTTTTTTTTTAAAAGGCACTTTCCTAACGCACAATAATAAAGCAAGACCTTTTTCATATCAAATGTGATAGTACGGCAAGTAAATATACCGCAGGTATATTCTGTGGAGGTCATATCAGATCGCCTCAGAAAAAGAACGGAGATCTGGGTTGCCAGAGCTCAGCGTTAAATTACAGTCCCATTAATCGAGTGACAGTTTCGGAGAATTCATCGGGATCCCCTTCCTCTGTAGAGTTGACAATCACACAGGCGCACGCCTATCTCATTCCTAACGATGCGTTTTTCTTAACGCATCACCGGGAATTGAAACGACATCAAATTACGTACAACTTTAGACCTGCTTTTAAAGCGCAGACAATATTTAGAGAGGGGACAGAGAAATGTTTTTTTGTTGTTTTTTTTATTTGTCAAAAACAACAGTATATATAAGTATAAGCATGAAATAACCATACTAATTGGATACAATCAAAGGGAACATTAGGACAGGAACGGTAGGCACGCTGGTGCTCTTATGCACGCCCCTTACAGACCTCTTAGGAATGGGGTGAGGTCAATAGTAGATAGTCTTTGGTTAAAGCTTTGGGGATTTTGGGAAGAGATCACGGAGTCAGGTAGTGCATTCCAGGCATTAACAACTCTGTTACTGAAGTCGTATTTTCTACAATCAAGATTGAAGCGGTTCACATTAAGCTTAAATCTATTGTGTGCTTGTGTATTGTTGCAATTGAAGCTGAAGTAGTCTTCAACAGGAAGGACATTGTAGCAGATGATTTTATGAGTTATACTCAGGTCATGTTGAAGGCGGCGTAGTTCTAAATTTTCTAAATCCAGAATTTCAAGTTTGGTGGCATAAGGTATTTTGTTGTGATCAGAGGAGTGGAGAACTCTTCTTGTAAAATATTTCCGGACAATTTTTATGAGGCTGAAGTGAAGTTCTGAAGTTTTTGGTTTGTTTTTTTTTTTTTAAAAAAACCCTGCACTTTGCTCCCACAAAGTAGCAACCTGAGTAAATCCCAAGAGCGTCTTTTTGAAATCACGGTGTTCGATCTCAGCCTGCTGAGTTATATCCCCTTTAGTGATCAAATCGGAGAAACCTTGGCCTTTCCCTTATATTTCGTGCTCGTTTAGGCTGCCATGCAACTCGAGTATCCCCGAATTGAACGGAGCCCATCCATCTCCTCTATCCAATAATTTAATTTATAGGCTGGTGTTTTTTTTTTATTATTTCCCTGGAGTGATTCAATTTCAAAGACAACTGCACAAATGTTTTCCTAGCTGGAGGGAAACGCTGCCTGCATAGGAAGGAAAGGAAAGGAATGGCATGTTTGTTTTCGTAGCACAGTTTGTGTGGGGAGCATGACATTTGCTGCAGAGGTGGGTTTCAGCAGGTTCTGACCAGTTCGGGAGAACCGGTAGCGGAAATTTTGAGTAGTTCGGAGAACCGGTAGTAAAAATTCTGACTGGCCCCCACCCCCATCTATTCTCTGCCTCCCAAGTCCCAGCTGATCAGGAGGAAATGGGGATTTTGCAGTAACCTTCCCCTGGAGCGGGGTGGGAATGGGGATTTTACAGTATCCTTCCCCTGCCACGCCCACCAAGCCATGCCCACCAAGCCACACCCATAGAACCGGTAGTAAAAATTCTGACTGGCCCCGCCCCCATCTATTCTCTGTCTCCCGAGTCCCAGCTGATCGGGAGGAAATGGGGATTTTGCAGTAACCTTCCCCTGGAGTGGGGAGGGAATGGAGCTTTTACAGTATCCTTCCCCTGCCATGCCCACTAAGACACACCCACCAAGACACACTCACAAAACTGGTAGTAAAAAATTTTTAAGCCCACCATTGATTTGCTTCCTTTTCTTCCCCCAGCCGGTCCCTCTGCTCTGTCACTTGTTATCCAGCCTTTGCTTATGACAAGCAAAGTCAATGCAGAAGTCAGATTCACTTGTTACCTACTTAACAACTGCCGTGATTCTCTTAACAACTAGTGTTGTGACCCAGGTTCCTGGACCCGGACTCCTGGACTCGGATGATTCAGAAAGTGAGGGAGAAGACCTGGCAAGGCCTGCTTCTCTTGGGCCCTCTCCCTCCCTGGCACCCACTCAACGGGAGGAGGAGGGGCCGGCAAGGCCTGATTCTCTGGAGCCTTCTTCTAATTTGGCAATGCCCCAAGAACAGTTTTGGAGTGATGCAAGACTGCGCAGACGTGACCGGCGCGCGCAGCAGAAACAGCGTTGGGATAAGGCCAAGGAATGATGGACATCTGCAGAGACTATAAATAGGAGGCGGGACTTCCTGGTTTTTTGTCTTGGATAAAGCAATGAATTTGCGCGGGCAAACTGTATCAATGGAGGGAAGAATATATTTGTGAGTAATTCTGGCCTTATCTATAATTTCCTCGTTATCTCCAGAAACTTGGCAGGCCCGTGGGTAGACGTGGCCAGGACATTTATCTATGTAAATAAAGTAGAAGAGGAGGCCTTTGACTGACTCTTTATTGGGAGTATTGGGGGAGGGAAACAGAACAACTATGGTAAGAAAAGTCGTAAAATGGGGCAAGGCTCACTTAACAAATGCCTCATTTAAGAACAGAAATTTGGGGCTCCATTGTGGTTGTAAGTTGAGGACTATCTTAAAAGCATCCACGCTAACAACAGTTTGATAAAGTTTATTCAGAGGTTGAATTTTCACAGAGCGCTCTGCTTGTATGGCTCTACGATTGCAATAAACTGAGCTGATAATTGACCAAAATGTTTGGCTCTAAATTATATTGTCGTCTTAGCCACAAACCTTAAATGTAGCAGGACTCAACTCACCTCATCAGCCAGAACAAATCTGGCATGAAGTGGTTTCCTGTTAAATAATCATGGAAGCCTTTTAAAAACCTTCCATTGATTGTTTTTTTTTAAAGCTTCACATCTAGTCATTTATTTTTTTAAAAAACAAAATATCTTGAAGAGAGTCCTAAACTATTGTCACCCACCCTATCCAGCTCTTGTGAGTCAAAATTTCCTACGACCCTTGTTTGCCACTGAAAGGTCATACATAGACTTGAAAATTACCACCTGTCATATTTTATTTTATTTTCTTTTTTGAGAAGGGGGATTGTTAAGATAAAAAAAGGATTCCAAATCTCCTTAAGGTTCCATTATAGATAAATCCACTGACCTTTCACCGTTGCCACAGTTTAATTCAGCCCAAATAATTAAATTGTAGAATGAGGTGAGAAAGAAAAAGAAGAAACAAGATTTTACCATTAGCATTGGTAAAACAGCCAAGAGTTTAAGGAATCTGAACATGGACTTTCATGCGGTGGCGGGATTCTGCTGGTTCAAGCCGGTTCAGGCGAACTGGTAATTAAATTTCTGACTAGCACCTCCCCCCCTGCCCCGCCCCTTTGAGGAGTCCCCACGCGCCCCATTTTGGCTCCCAGGAGGCTGCAGGGAGGACTACTAGCCCCAAAATGAGGTGTTGGGGGTCGACATGTCCCGCCCATGGCCCATTTTTGCTTCCAGGGGGGTGCAGGAGGCCAAGTGCTGCCTGTCACACACACCCTGGCCACGCCCCCCAATGCCACACCCACCCAGCCAGTCATTAGGACAGACAACTGGTTGTTAAATTGTTTGAATCTCACCACTGCTTTTATGCCTATAATTAAACTGTTACGCCGGCTGAAGAAAACATTTACTAGATAGGTATCAGAAAATAGGTCAACATCTCAGTCAAGGCAAGCATGGAAAATTAGGGCCCTGCCTCAAAAGTTCTTCAGATAGTTCAAATTTTTAAATTTGTTGATCTTTTGGCTAGCTGGCTCCTTGTATCCATCACACCATACCTCAGTTGTCTTGTTCCTGCTCCTGTTCCTCCTTATTTTCCTACTTCAACTTTCTCTTGCTTTCTTCTAGTTCAGGGGTCTGCAAACTTGGCTCTTTTAAGACTTGTGGACTTCAGCTCCCAGAGTTGAAGTCTTGTGGACTTTGTGGACAAGTTGAAGAGTTGTGGACTTCAACTCCCAGAGTTCTTCAGCCAGCAAGGCAAAGCTGGCTGAGGAACTCTGGGAGTTGAAGTCCACAAGTCTTAAAAGAGCCAAGTTTGCAGACCCCTGTTCTAATTCAACCAGTGAACCATCCAATGATTCCTGAATTCCTCATTTCAGAACTTCTGGCTTTCACACATGCTTGACAGAAACAACAAAGATGTCCAGAAAACCAGCATGTGCTTTTAGCTATACTCAACAGATCATATATCTGAAAAGGCTAAATCCTAGCAACGGGACCAAAGTTTATTAAACTTGAGTCTTGATGGTGGAGTCCTCATTTACATATTGCATTTCATTTTGGGGAGAGAACCCTGCACTCTTTATGGCAAGAGTTAGCACATTCCTACGTCTCTCTGACTCTTTGCCTAACCAAATTTTCATTTTAAATGGAGAAGCTCCTTGGATGAGAAACAAAAGTTTCACTTTTAATAAACTTTGGTCTAGTTGCCACGATTTAGCCTTTTGTAGATGCTTTTGGCCTAGATGACTGAGTCTTCATTTATATATTCAACATGTCATATTACTACATACCCTTCTGATACCATGTCCAACATTTTATGTCCAACATGTCAACTTGCAAAGCATCCCTGGCTTGGTCTTGAGTTGTGGGAAACCGGCAAAATGGCACAGCAGCTAAAGACAGATGCATATTCCATGCTTATCTCTCTCAAGGCTGTATCCCAGGGTTACTTACAGCAGCCGAGGGGAGCGACCTCTACAACCCGTGAAATTGCTCCGCTGGCAAATGTGATTGATTGATTTTATTTATTTATTTGTTTTTGTCAATCACATATAAGGTAACAGATAAAAGTATAAACATAATTTGGATACATGAAAAGAGTAAGTAAAAAGGAATATTAGGACAGGGACGGTAGGCATGCTGGTATGCTTATGCACGCCCCTTACAGACCTCTTAGGAATGGGGTGAGGTCAACAGAAGACAGTTTAAGCTTAAAGTTTTGGGGGTTTGGGCAAGAAACTACAGAGTCATGTAATGCATTCCAAGTATTAACAACTCTGTTACTGAAGTCATATTTTCTGCAATCAAGTTTGGAGCGGTTTACCTTGAGCTTGTATCTATTATTTGCTCGTGTATTGCTGTGGTTGAAGCTGAAGTAGTCATTGACAGTTAGGACATTGTGACATACCTTGGGGGGATGGTGGAAACAGGGTCATAATTGGAGCATAAACTACATAGGGTTAGAGCTGGCTTTACTTGGGAACGTGCCGACATGAAGCTTCTAATAAACAACTGGATTTCTTTTGAAGCTTGGCTCGAGGCTCATGATTTAATTAGGGCATCCATCGGAACTCTGACAAATGTATGATAGGCAGCACAAAACAGACCCATGACAGAAGGTGTCTTTGATTCTTCCCCACCCTGCCCCGTGGGCCGAATGAACTTATTTGAGGTATTGGGGATTGGGGACATGACCAACCACTGAGTTCCATTAAACTTCTTAAATTGACCAGCTTCTATTTGAAATATATTTCATGCTGTTATCTTTTCCATCAATATAAAATGGTGGGCAGAAGGGCTGAAAATAAAAGAAAAAAGTCTTGGAGTCCTAGTGGACAATCATCTAAAACAGGGGTAGTCAACCTTTTTATATCTACTGCCCACTTTTGTATCTCTGTTAGTAGTAAAATTTTCTGACCGCCCACCGGTTCCACAGTAATGCACTGTGTATCATCATCTGCGTATGCCTCTCGTGCATCGTGGATTGGGTTTGGGGGGGGGGGCGCCAGCTACCAACTCATCTGTTACAGCTGGGTGGTGTGGGGGAAGATGCGCGAGCTATTCTGGGATGTGGCTCTTTTGTTTGCAGTTCTTTTTTTTAAAATTTGCATTTATATCCCGCCCTTCTCCGAAGACTCAGGGCAGCTTACACTATGTTAAGCAATAGTCTTCATCCATTTGTATATTATATACAAAGTCAACTTATTGCCCCCAACAATCTGGGTCCTCATTTTACCTACCTTATAAAGGATGGAAGACTGAGTCAACCTTGGGCCTGGTGGGGCTTGAACCTGCAGTAATTGCAAGCAGCTGCTGTTAAAAACAGACTGTCTTACCAGTCTGAGCCACAGAGGCTCTTATAGCACTATGGCACTATAGCGCCATTTAGTTTCACTTAGGTAACATGAACTAAACTAATGCGCGGGCAATACAAATAGTATATTTTCAGAAATCTAAATTGTCACATGGAATTTTATGAAAATCTAATGAAAATGTTTTTAAATAATGCTATGAAATTTTTTTAAAAAGTCAATTAATTTTTTTAAAAAGGAAAGTGCTTCAGTATCGGACAAAACCCCTACCGCCAACCATGAAAGCTGGAACGCCCACTAGTGGGCGGTAGGGATCAGGTTGACTACCACTGATCTAAATAAGAGTCAGCAGTAAAGTCACAGCTCCTCCCCCCCCAAAAAAAGCCAATGCAGTCCTAGGCTGCTTTGATAGATAGCATCAAGATCACGTGAAGTGTTAATACCACTTTATAATGCTTTGGTAAGACCACATTTGGAATATTGCATTCAGTTTTGGTTGCCATGATATAAACAAGAGAGTTAGAGACTCTAGAAAAAAGTGCAGAGAAGAGCAACCAGGATGATTAGGTGACTGAAGACTAAAACCAGGGGTGAAATGCTACCAGTTCGCACCAGTTTGGGTGAATTGGTAGTAATAAAAGTATTTGGTGTGTGCTGCGCATGCATGTTCAGCATGTGTTTGAGCATGCGGCATGCATTTGGCACACAATGAGCATTCATGTGCACAGTGTGTGTTTGGCGTACACTGTGCATGCATGCACACAGCGTGCATTTGGTGTGCACCGCACATGCGTGGGCAGTGAACCGTGGCAAACTGTGTGTTCTGTCCCCCCCACCTCACCCAGGAAAAACACACGAATGAATGACGTCTGCCAGTAATTTATTCTTACAAGCCGACCTGGTTTCCTTTGGCAGATAAAAGTTCTGGCAGCTACTCTCCAAATGCCTGCCAAGTTCCTTATCACCTCCAGGAGTCAGCGTAGCTGCAGTCCGTTGCTGGGGCAACCAAGAGTTCCAAGAATAGTCAGAAGTTCAAGCCTTAAGTCCGAGAAATATTCGAAGCTCACAATGTGCAGTTTTTGTCCGTCACAGAGCCTGCAGAGCAACTCCACCCACTTTTATCCCCTGTGGGGCATGGCTTAGTGACTCAGCAATTTCTGGCCCTGCCACACCTCTTTCTTTGCTGCACATGCCTCTCCCTCCGACACTGCCTGGAATCAATCCAAGATCACTCCCTATTAGTGGTTGCTCCGGCACGCCTTCCTCCTGGCCTTCAGCTGGAACCTGAGGCATTGCCAGAAAGGAGTGTCCTGGAGAGGGAGGCCTTGCCAGCTCCTCCCCATAACTTTCAGATTCATCTTCCTCCATGAGGACAGGCTCGGGGGTCGGAGTCACAACACTGTGGAGGATTTCACCACTGACTAAAACATATGAAGAGTGGTTACAGGAACTGGGCATGGCTAATCTAGTCAAGAGAAGGACCAGGGGAGACAGGATAGCAGGCTTCCAATCTTTGAGGGGCTGCCACAGAGAGGAAGAAGCCAAGCTAATCTCCAAGACACCTGAAAGCCAGGCAAGGAATAATGGATGGAAACTGAACAAGGAGAGATTCAACCTAGAAATAAGGAGAATTTTTGTGACGATGAGAACAATAAACCAGTGGAACAGAAATTGCCTTCGGAAGTTGTGGGAGCTTCATCACTTGAGACTTTCAAGAAGAGATTGGACTGCCACTTGTCAGAAATGGTGTTCGGGTCTCCTGCTTGGGCCGGGGGTTGAACTAGATGACCTACAAGGTCCCTTTCCAACTCTGTTAATCTGTAAAGATCCCTGGCTTTTGTTCACCCTCCTTAGGTGCCTTCTTCATCAGGCACATCCGCTTCAGCGTTGCGCCACACCCTCAGCTTGCAAAAAATCGCCTACGCAAAAGACAAGCCAATGCACTGAATATTTTTTTGAAGAAAAGTTGTAGAAGGGAAACATGCAGGGATAAATACCTGCCTTTTATTCTATGAGCTTTTCTCCGTCAGACATTTAATTCCAGAAAACAACATCCAGACATAATTACACATCTGGGTCTTGTTCAGAACATAATCGCCCTGCTGGCTCAGACCAAGGTTCATCTTATCCAATCTTTTGTTTTCCACAGTGGGCTCCAGGGTTTTCCCCCCAGGCAAGAGATGGAGGTCTGTTCATTTTTCCTCCTTTAACTGGCATTTGGAGGCATGGTGATGGATGGATGGATGGATTGGGTAAGTCTGTGGACAACCAGGGAGACTTTTGAGTGATGGAAAGATGTGTAACAACAACAACAAAGGAAACTCTAGGGAGCATCACTGCAACCCACTTAAAAACTCCATCCCCCCCAAAAAAAAATGTTTTAAGGAAAGATTCTGGTACCTTGAGAATAAAATAGACAAGCAGAAGAAAACTTGAGAAATTGTTGAGGGAGACTTTGACACAGTTTTAGGGTTTTTTTAAAAAAAATTTTTGGGGGGGAGTTGGTTTGCAGAATTATCTGCCCGAAGAACGATCAGATTACAGAAAACGCTGCTGAGCGTTGCTTTGCCGCCTTAGTACATCCCCCCTTGGCAGTTATTATCGTAATCATTTCCAGGGGATTATCCTAGCGCAGTGACATCAAGGTTGAGATGGAGCTGAATTTTAAGGAAAGGTTTATTTGGTTTTTGTTTTAAGACGCCTCGAAATCCTCCCACGTTCAGCCCTGTTTGTTCATCCCGCAGCCTTAATGATGCTCTGCCAATCAAAATGTGAGTGCAAATATGGCATTGTCACTTTGTCTTTTGGCGAACTGAATAATGCATCCTTATCTGTTATTATTTGCACTTGGTTATTAGTGAGGCTGCTGAGACCGGTTGGATGAAAGCTAAATAGTTACCATCTCAAGTAAATCACAAATTCCTTGAATCCACAAACAGCCTCCCACTGACCTGTGCGCTCCCACAGGGAGGGCCTCCTTGGGGTGCCGTCGGTGAAACAATGTCGACTGGCGACCCCCAGGGGTAGGGCCTTCTCTGTGGGGGCTCCTGCCCTCTGGAACGAGCTGCCTCCGGGGCTTCGCCAACTCCCCGACCTTTGGACCTTCCGCCGTGAGCTGAAGACTCTTTTATTTCATCGAGCTGGGCTAGCCTGATTAAGTAATTTTAAATGGGGTTTTAGTTTTTTGTATTATTTAGTTTTTTAATATTTTGGCCACTATTTATATAAATTTTAGTCTGTTTTTAACTTGTATTTATTGTATTTTTTAATCGGCTGTGAACCGCCCTGAGTCCTTCGGGAGAAGGGCAGTATACAAATGCAATAAATAAATAAGTAAATAAAAATAAATAAAATGAGAGTAAACATTTCTCCAGATAATGCCCACTTCTTCGTGGAGCAATTCCTTCTCCTTACCGCATGTGTTTTGTCTTAGATTCCAACCCCCATTGTTCTTGAAGCTAGCCATCATAGGGGATCTTCTCAAATGCAAGAAATCCTAAAATATCTAATCCTATTCAGGCAGGCCTGATAACATACGATCTGCAAAGAGAAGATGAGGATAAGTATTTTGAATAACAGAAGAACAGCGTTGGAAGGGACCTTGGAGGTCTTGTAGTCCAACACAAGCAGGAAACTCTATACCTGTTGTGGTCCACCAGCAGCCTACGGAGCTGGCAGTGGAGTTGGACAGCGATGAGGCGGAGGAAGAACATGGGCCAGTCCTGGAGGCTGGGGAAGGCCCGGATGAGGGCTTTGTGTTGGAGGCAGAGATGGGGACAGGGCCATCGGGGAGTGATGTGCGGACTCCAGAGGCTGTCAATAGAGAGGCAGAGGAACAGGAGGAGCCTGTTCCTAGTGCATGCATGAGAAGAGCTGCCAGAAGGCAAGAGCAGCTGAAGAAAAGAGGACAACTCAGGAGTATGGCCAAGAGATGATTGGCCCCTCCCATAAGGCTTAAAAGACCAGCAACAGCTTTTGGGCTCTTTGTCAGAAAACAATGTTGATAGACTTGTTTCTTATCTTGCTGTATTTATTTCTTGTGGCATCTTCTACTTCTGAACTTTTGCCAAGAAAAGCCTTTGGCAGTTTGCCTAGTTAGACCAAGGTTGGTGATAAGACTGAAGAATGAGTTTAATTCTCAGCTGTTCTAATAAAGTCTGTTTCTTTTTGGACTGATTGCGTTTAATAATATCTACTTGGGCCTGAGTCACAACAATACCATTTCAGACAAATCATTGTCCAATCTCTTCTTAAAATCTTCCAGGATTGGATGACCCACAACTTCTAGAGGCAAGTCATTCAAATTGTTCTAACTGTCAGGAAATTTCTCCTTAGTTCTAGGTTGCTTCTCTCCTTGATTAGTTTCCACCCATTGCTTCTTGTCCTGCCCTCAGGTGCTTTGGAGAATAGTTTGACTCCCTCTGCTTTATGGCAGCCCCTGAGATATTGGAAGACTGCTATCAGGTCACTACAAATCCTTCTTTTCATTAAATTAGACATATCCAGTTCCTGCAACCGTTCTTCATATGTTTTAGCCTTCAGAATCTTTTCTAAAAGATCCCTTAAGGGAGTTAAGAAGGATCCTTGTCAGGCATACGAGCCATGGTGGCTTTGCCGCTGGCACCTAGCGCCAGATAGGTTGGCCAAAATGTACCCGAATCTAAGTCCAAAGTGCTGGAAATGTAATCAACATCAAGGTACCTTCTTTCATGCCTGGTGGACGTGCCCCGAAGCGAAAAGGTACTGGATTAAGATAATGCCAAATTGCACTGAATCCAGAAACATTTCCCTTGGGAATGTTTAAGACAAAATTTGATAAAAAAACCAAAACAAGATACTTGATTTTGCACCTTCTAACAGCGGCAAGCATTGCGTTCACGCAATATTAGAAACTTGTAACATACCACCAGAGAGTTTGATTATCCAAAAAGTATATGATGGCGCAGAAATGGACAGGCTTACCATAGAACGACAAGAAAAAGAAGATTCAGAATACTATGCGGTCTGGGAAAATTGGTACACATGGACAATCAATAGAAATAGAAAACAAAATATATATAAGGCTATTAGATGTATATAATGTATATAGAAATTATGTGGAAGGTAGATCCGAAATATACAATAATATCACGGCTCTGTTGAATATGTACAATTGTTATGTAAAAAAAAAATCGTAATAAAAATAAAATTAAAAAAAAAAAGAATACGAAAGTGACAAATGGAAAAACCTCTACACTGTACCTGGACAGGCATGCAAGATGTCGGAACTAGGCCTCAAATAGAAAATAGTGTTTAGCGTTCAGTTCAACTCCCGATTATAGATGAGCCACAAAAACCTGTAAAACAACTTCAATAACATGGTGCTCTGGACAGAAGAACAGAATGGAAGCATTGAAGTGGACAATGGAGACAGCCAGGCAAAGATGTTGACATATTTCTCCTTTCGTGACAACCAAATATATTTCAGGTAGAATAGATGTGTTGCCACACTTCATATCATACCAGTGAAAGGCCAAATAAACCAAGACGATGCGGTTTTGACAACAAATACAGTCAGACAAAAATATAAGAAAGCGTACAAGAAATACCAGGAATGTAAAGTGATATAAGGGGTAGGCGAGGGAATCCAAACAGACCCAAAACACAGGCAAAGCACAGTGGCGAAATCCAATTTTTTTTACTACCGGTTCTATGGGTTTGGCTTGGTGTGGTTTGGTGGGCATGGAAGGGGAAAGATCAGTGATGGGATTGAAATAATTTAACAACCAGTTCTCTGCCCTAATTATTTCTTCCAACAACCAGTTTGCCAAACTGCTCAGAAAGTTAATAACCGGTTCTCCCGAAGTGGTGCGAACCGGCTGAATCCCACCACTGGGAAGGATACTGCAAAATCTCCATTCCCACCCCACTCTGGGACCAGCCAGAGGTGGTATTTGCCGGTTCTCCAAACTACTCAAAAGTTCCGCTACCAGTTCTCCAGAACCTGTCAGAAACTGCTGGATTTCGTCCCTGACAAAGCATGATTTTTTTTTATTGAAAAAGTTTTAAAAAACAAAAACATTTTTCCCCCTTTCCCCCCCCCCCTCACAACCTCCTCCCCCCTCCCTTCCCACCCCCCGGCTTCCCGGGTCAATCACAAGGTATTATTATACATAGACCAAACACAGAGTAAGATTTTCTCTTCTAATCCAATTAACCTCATTTCCTAAACTTTTCATTTCCTAAACTCCCCCATTACATTCTAAAATAATACATCCTAATTATTCAAAGGCAATCTGATATCTCTTAATCTGATATCTGTTTTGTAAATAATCAATCCATTTTTTCCATTCAATTAAATATCTTTCCTGCGTATTGTCGGAATAGCTCCATAAACAGTTTTCATCTATTCAAAAACTAGAGTTTATTTTCTCTCCTTACTGACTTGTGTTGGCTTTCAGTATGCTGAAGTTGCCTTTGATATTGATCCAGATGAAACATAAAACATTTTTTTTAAAAAAAACAACCTAACTTGAATTCCACCGATGATCTCTGAGGAATTTTTCCCAGTATGGTTTAATGATTGATCATAGAGGGACATTTCCCAATTTGCATATGCAAAATGATGCAGAAAAATAAAACCATGGACTTGGAAGTTGCATTTGGGTTACTACCAGTGGTGAAATCCTCCGAGGTTTGCCACTGGTTTGCTGTGTGCACATGCACAGTGTGTGCCAAACACGCACTTCACATAAAAAGGAGGCTTAAGAAGATAAGTAGAACAGTAAGGGTGGGAGAACAGCTGTGTTGCACGATTTAGATTCGCTAGGAAACAAGATTTCCTACTTTCTAGCGAATATAAATCACGTGGCACAGCTGATCATCGGAAATACCGGTTCGAACAAACCGGTAGCATTTTTTTTTAAACTACCAGTTCATCTGAACTGGTGTGAACCGGTAGCATTTCACCCTAGTTACTACTGGATCCAACCTCTTGTTCGGCGCAGAAGTCCAAGTGAAAGCACCACTTGGATTGGCTGGTAAATTAATTGACCGAAGCGAGGACAAATCAACCTTGGTTTGAGGTCAATAGACTCATTGAACATTTAAGACTGCAAATACAATCTTGCCTCATACCTCCAAGGTCTGATTTTTCCCCCCACTTCCAACAAAGCTTTAATTGCCGATTACTTGAACAGTTTAAGAGAGATGTTAAACCTCCCGATTCATAGCTACCCTAATATTTGCTATTCTTTTCTGCTAGCCTCGTGGTGCGACCAGAACAATCTGGAACTGAACACACTCAAAACCATAGAAATGGTGGTAGACTTTAGGAGAAACCCTCCCATACTACCACCTCTTACAATACTAGACAACACAGTATCAAACAGTAGAGATCTTCAAATTTCTAGGTTCTATCATATCGCAAGATCTAAAATGGACAGCTAACATAAAAAAATGTCATCAAAAAAGCACAGCAAAGAATGTTCTTTCTGTGCCAACTCAGAAAGCTCAAGCTGCCCAAGGAGCTGCTGATCCAGTTCTACAGAGGAATGATTGAGTCTGTCATCTGCACCTTTATAACTGTCTGGTTTGGTTCTGCAACCCAACAAGACAGACATACAGACTTCAGATAATAATTAGAACTGCAGAAAAAACAATGGCTTCCAATCTGCCTTCCATTGATGACCTGTATACTGCATGAGTCAAAAAGAGGGCTGTGAAAACATTTACAGATCCCTCACATCCTGGACGTAAACTGTTTCAACTCCTACCCTCAAAACGACGCTATAGAGCACTACACACCAGAACAACTAAACACAAGAACAGTTTCTTTCCAAATGCCATCACTCTGCTAAACAAATAATTCCTTCAACACTGTCAAACTATTCACTAAGTCTGCATTACTATTACTATTAATCTTCTCATTGTTTCTATCACCCATCTCCTCCCACTTATGACTGTATTACTGCAATTTATTGCTGTGTCCTTATGATTTATATAGACTGCTTCCTAGCATGATTCAATTGCTTATTTGTACCCTATGACTATCATTAAGTGTTGTACCTTATGTTTCTTGATCAATGTATCTTTTCTTTTTATGTACACTGAGAGCATATGCACCACAGACAAATTCCTTGTGTGTCCAATCACACTTGGCCAATAAAGAATTCTATTCTTATTTCCTTCCCCTTTATAAATAATTCGCTTCTTTTCCATTTTGTGAATATGCAAAGGGGAAAAAAAGGTATATAAATTATAGCCTTGCCTATTTTAAAGATGAAGAATTTTGGACCCTACATTAGCACAACAATTTTATTGTGTTCCTTAAAGAAACCTGGTGTCTTTTCAAGCAAAAACACCATTGGTTTAAAAGTCGTAATTTTAATGAACATCTACCTTAACCCACTCTGACTATACTTCTCTGAAAATAATACCTTACTTGAAGGCCTCCATCTCTAGAAAGAACAAACCTTTGGCTCAGGATATGTCAACCTGGTACTATCAGTGGTGGCTAGAATTAATATGAACCTGTCAACTCACATAGACATTGATCTCATCAACTATTTTTTATCTAAGGGTAATCATGAAAACATTGGAAGGCACTTCATCCTAAATCATAGTTAACACCATTTCCGTTTATTACAGTCATAGAACAGAGGCTCAAACAAATAAAAATGCTCAATAAGGCCGTGGTAGCTCAGGCTGTAAGAAGCCTGTTATTAAAATACAGCAGCCTGCAATTACTGCAGGTTCAAGCTCGGCCCAAGGTTGACTCAGCCTTCCATCCTTTATAAGGTAGGTAAAATGAGGACCCAGATTGTTGGGGGGGCAATAAGTTGACTTTGTAAATATACAAATAGAATGAGACTATTGCCTTATACACTGTAAGCCGCCCTGAGTCTTCGGAGAAGGGCGGGATATAAATGTAAATAAAAATAAATAAATAAATAAATAAATAAATAAATAAATAAATAAATAAATAAATAAATAAACAAACAAACAAACAAACAAACAAACAAACAAACAAACAAATAAATAAATAAATAAATATACAATTAAACTTTCTGGAATGCAAGAATAAATCACAGATAAAGTCTATGATAAGATCTCGCCTGTCACTTCAACATGGTCTAACTATGCCAAAATTACAATTCATAAGCTGGGTGGCCCCGTAGTCAGTTTAATACTGAAAAGGAAAATGAATAAGCAGCGAACAAAGTTTGCCACATTTGTTGCAGGGGAGTTAGGGCTGTTCTCTGGCTGTGTTGCTTTAATGACCCACACCCTGGGTCATTACAGTTAAAGGAGCATCGAAGGAGTATGTGATCAACGGTCTCCAGCTCTCCTGAGCTGCAGGAAGAGAGGCTTTCAGTCAATGATATCTTTTTATACTTGCCGCATAGGACGGCCAACAGAAGCACCTTTTCGTGGGATCGAAAATGCTGCCACCTCTGGAAATGTTTGTATTTCAGACATCAATACATTAGAGAGGGTCCAGAGATATTTTACTAGAGAAGTTCTTAAATCTTCTGCTCGAAATAGAATTCCCTATCCCACCAGGCTTGAAATTTTAGGTCTGGATAGCCTCGAACTATGCCGTCTACGTTCCGACCTATGCTTAGTTCGTAAGATTATTTACCAAACCTGTAAATGAGTACTTTAATTTCAACCATAATAACACCAGGGCTATCAATATATTCAAACTCAATGGAAATCGCTCTAATCTTGGTTGTAGGAAATATGACTTCTGCAACAGAGTAGTAAATTCCATCAACACTGTCAAACTATTTACTGAATATGCACTACTATTAATATTCTCATAGTTCCCATCACCAATCTCTTTCCATTTATGACTGTATGACTATAACTTGTTGCTGGCAATCCTTATGATTTATATTGATATATTGACCATCAATTGTGTTGTAAATGTTGTACCTTGATGAACGTATCTTTTCTTTTATGTACACTGAGAGCATATGCACCAAGACAAATTCCTTGTGTGTCCAATCACACTTGGCCAATAAAATTCTATTCTATTCTATTCTATTCTATTCTATTCTATTCTATTCTATTCTATTCTATTCTATTCTATTCTATTCTATTCTATTCTAAAATGTCTGGAACACTCTACCTGATCCTGTTGTTAGTCTCTCTAATCCCCATACCTTTTACTGTAAACTGTCTACCGTGGATCTTTCATGTTTCTTAAGAGATCCCTAAGGGGACCTGCATAAGCACATCAGCGTGCCTACCATCTCTGTCCTACCGTTCCCAATTATATGTAATCATTCTGTGTGTTTATGGCTATGTTTTGCCATAAAACATTGCTATTTATATCCTTTTTTGTGTGTGGCAAAAAATTTTCATGTGTCCATGTCTGTGTTTGTACTGTTACTTGTTTCCTTGCACTTGTTGACAAATAAAGAAGGAAGGAAGGAAGGAAGGAAGGAAGGAAGGAAGGAAGGAAGAAAGAAAGAAAGAAAGAAAGAAAGAAAGAAAGAAAGAAAGAAAGAAAGAAAGAAAGAAAGAAAGAAAGAAAGAACTTTGCCTTTTGCTCAGGATGTGTCAACCTGGTATTATCAGTGTCGGCTAGAAATAATATGAACCTGTCAACTCACATAGACACTGACCTTGTAACATTTTTTTCCCCTTAGAGGTAATCACAAAAAAAATAGAATATCCTACATCTGATTATTTGTATCTCATTTCCTAATTAAATTCCCTTTGCACAATCACCCATGCCCTCGTTACATCCCGCCTGGACTACTGCAATGCTCTCTACATGGGGCTCCCCTTGAAGAGCACCCGGAAACTCCAGCTGGTCCAGAATGCGGCCGCGCGGATGATAGAGGGAGCGCCTTGTGGCTCCCATGTGACACCTCTCCTGCGCGGCCTGCACTGGCTTCCGGTGGTTTTTCGGGTGCAATTCAAGGTGTTGGTTACCATCTTTAAAGCACTCCATGGCTTAGGACCGGGCTACTTATGGGACCACCTACTGCCACCAACAGCCTCCCATCGGCCTGTGCGCTCCCACAGGGAGGGCCTCCTCGGGATACCGTCAGTTAAACAATGTCGACTGGCGGCCCCCAGGGGTAGGGCCTTCTCTGTGGGGGCTCCTGCCCTCTGGAATGAGTTGCCTCCGGGGCTTCGTCAACTCCCCGACCTCCGGACTTTCCACCGCGAGCTGAAGACTCTTTTATTCCATCGAGCAGGGCTAGCTTAAAAAATGTAGTTTTAATGGGGTTTTAGTTTTATTTTATTGTTAGTTTTTAGTATTTCGGCCATAAATTATATAAATTTTATATTGTTTTTAAACTGTATTATATTGTGCTTTTAAATCGGCTGTGAACCGCCCTGAGTCCTTCGGGAGAAGGGCGGTATACAAATTTGATTAAAATAAAATAAAAAAAATCCATCCATCCCTTTGGGAAGCATTTTAGCATTCCTTCTAAACTCTATCAGAAAGGTTAGCGAAAATGTTTAAGGATAAATCAGCTAAATGTTGGAAATGTTCGCATTTTCCGGGATAATATTATCATATGTGTAGTCATGTACAGAAGCAAAAAAGTATTGGTTTAGAATACAGACATGGTTAGAGGAAATGTTACATCAGCGTCAGTGGTGGGTTTCAAATTTTTTTACTACCAGTTCTGTGGGTGTGGCTTGGTGGGTGTGGCAATGCTTGGTGGGCGTGGCAATGCTTGGTGGGCATGGCTTGGTGGGCATGGCAGGGACAGGATACTATAAAATCTCCATTCCTACCCCACTCCAGGGGAAGGGTACTGTAAAATCTCCATTCCTTCCCCACTCCAGGGGAAGGATACTGCAAAATCCCCATTTCCTCCCGATCAGCTGGGACTCGGGAGGCAGAGAATAGATGAGGGCAGGGCCAGTCAGAATTTTTACTACCGGTTCTCCGAACTACTCAAAATTTCCGCTACTGGTTCTCCAGAACTGGTCAGAACCTGCTGAAACCCATCTCTGATCCTTCTCCATTCCTCCTCTATCACTACTAGTGGCACTTTGAGGTTAGGGACCACTGACCAAGGTGAACTTCCTCAAATACTATTTCATGCTATTCTCTACAGAACCACAAGCCGCACACTGACCATTCTGAAAATCTTGTCTGTCCAAAATGTTTTATTAATTTTACTACAACAACACAACACAACACAACAAACATATATAACACAGACACCTACAGTAATATGTGTTTTCTTTTCACATGTCAGTTTAGTTCCACATGCTTTCTGCTTTATGTATTCCCCTCCCCCCCCCGCTTTTCTTATCTTTATCTTTATCGTCCCTTTATAACTAGTTTGATTCATTTACAATATTTTATACATTTGTCATCTTCTCGTATCCATCATTTATTCGTATTTACTTTTCCTGTTCTCTGACGAATTGTACCACTTAGTCCATACTTGATAGTATTCTGTCTCTTCCTTTTCTTTTCTTCTTTTATTTATTTATTTATAATTGCATTTGTATACCGCCCTTCTCCCGAAGGACTCAGGGCGGTTCACAGCCGATTAAAAAATACAATAAATACAAGTTAAAAACAGACTAACATTTATATAAATAGTGGCCAAAAATATTAAAAACTAACTAATACAAAAAACTAAAACCCCATTTAAAATTACTTATTCAGGCTAGCCCAGCTCGATGGAATAAAAGAATCTTCAGCTCATGATGGAAGGTCCGAAGGTCGGGGAGTTGGAGAAGCCCCGGAGGCAGCTCGTTCCAGAGGGCAGGACAGAGAAGGCCCTACCCCTGGGGGTCGCCAGTCGACATTGTTTCACCGACGGCACCCCAAGGGGGCCCTCCCTGTGGGAGCACACAGGTCGGTGGGAGACTGTTTGTGGCAGTAGGCGATCCCATAAATAGTCCGGTCCTAAGCCATGGAGAGCTTTAAAGATGGTAACCAACACCTTGAATTGCACCCGAAAGACCACCGGAAGCCAGTGCAGCCCGCATAGGAGAGGTGTTATATGGGAGCCACGAGGTGCTCCCTCTACCACCCTTTTATTTTCTTGATTGTTTCTTCCTCTGTTGGTACCTTTTCATTTTTCCAGAACAGTAATTATGTGTAATATCAAATATTGAATTTCTTTACTGTAGGTTCTGTTTAATATCCCTAATAAAAATGTCTCTGGTTTCAAGTCCACCTTCTGTCCACTTATCTCTTCTATCCAGTGTCTAATTCTGAACCAATATTTTTTTGCCTTAGGACATGTCCACCAGAGGTTATAATATGTTCCAGGACCTTTTTTTGCATTTCCAACAATCTGAAGAATTATTAGGAAACATTTTAGCAAGCCGTATTGGTGTAAAATGCCATCTGTAGAACATTTTCAGCTGGTTTTCCTACAATTCTGAAAATCTTTATCGCTGCACTTACTAGCTTCTTGATAAATGCTAGGCACTGAGGGACTAATTAGCCAGATAACATTTTTAGGCGTGAAACGTTCACAAAAACCATAACTTACCTTTACGTTGAACTGACAAGAAATGAAAACAGGAGATGGGGCAGATTCAGAATCACAAGAAGTTGTTCATTGGTTTGAGAACCAAATAGTGCAAAGACTGGTCCAAATGTCAAGTCCAAGGAGCAAAGCCAAAGATGGCAATCACTGGTCCAAATTAGCAGTTAGCAGCAGCACTTAGACTTATATACCGCTTCTCAGTGCTTTACAACCTTCTCTAAGTGGTTTACGGAGTCAGCCTATTGCCCCCCAACAATCTGGCTCCTCATTTTACCAGCCTCAGAAGGATGGAAGGCTGAGTCAACCTTGAGCCGGTCAGGATCGAATTGCTGGCAGACAGCAGGGTCAGCCTGCAATGCTGTGTTCTAACCACTGTGCCACCATGGGAAGGAGGGAGGGAGGGAGAGAAGAGAGGGAGGGAGGGAGGAAGGAAAGAAGGAAGAAAGGAAGGAAGGAAGGAGGGAAGGAAGGAAGGATGGAAGGAAGGAAGGACTAGCAATAGCACTTAGACTTATATACCACTTTACAATGGTTTCTAGCCCTCTCTAAGTGGTTTACAGAGTCAGCCTATTGCCCCCCAACAATCTGGCTCCTCATTTTACCAGCCTCAGAAGGATGGAAGGCTGAGTCAACCTTGAGCCGGTCAGGATCGAACTGCTGGCAGACAGCAGGGTCAGCCTGCAATGCTGTGTTCTAATCACTGTGCCACCATGGGAAGGAGGGAGGGAAGAGAGGAAGGAAGGAAGGAAGGAAGGAAGGAAGGAAGGAAGGAAGGAAGGAAGGAAGGAAGGAAGGAAGGAAGGAAGGAAGGAAGGACAGACTAGCAATAGCACTTAGACTTATATACCACTTTACAGGGGTTTGTAGCCCTCTCTAAGTGGTTTACAGAGTCAGCCTATTGCCCCTCAACAATCTGGCTCCTCATTTTACCAACCTCAGAAGGATGGAAAGCTGAGTCAACCTTGAGCCGGTCAGGATCGAACTGCTGGCAGACAGCAGGGTCAGCCTGCAATGCTGTGTTCTAACTACTGTGCCACCATGGGAGGGAGGGAGGGAAGAGAGGAAGGAAGGAAGGAAGGAAGGAAGGAAGGAAGGAAGGAAGGAAGGAAGGAAGGAAGGAAGGAAGGAAGGAAGGACTAGCAATAGCACTTAGACTTATATACCGCTTTACAATGGTTTCTAGCCCTCTCTAAGTGGTTTACGGAGTCAGCCTATTGCCCCCCAACAATCTGGCTCCTCATTTTACCAGCCTCAGAAGGATGGAAGGCTGAGTCAACCTTGAGCCGGTCAGGATCGAACTGCTGGCAGACAGCAGGGTCAGCCTGCAATGCTGTGTTCTAATCACTGTGCCACCATGGGAAGGAGGGAGGAAGGAAGGAAGGAAGGAGGGAGGAAGGAAGGAAGGAAGGAAGGAAGGAAGGAAGGAAGGAAGGAAGGAAGGAAGGAAGGAAGGAAGGAAGGAAGGACAGACTAGCAATAGCACTTAGACTTATATACCACTTTACAGGGGTTTGTAGCCCTCTCTAAGTGGTTTACAGAGTCAGCCTATTGCCCCTCAACAATCTGGCTCCTCATTTTACCAACCTCAGAAGGATGGAAAGCTGAGTCAACCTTGAGCCGGTCAGGATCGAACTGCTGGCAGACAGCAGGGTCAGCCTGCAATGCTGTGTTCTAATCACTGTGCCACCATGGGAAGGAGGGAGGGAAGAGAGGAAGGAAGGAAGGAAGGAAGGAAGGAAGGAAGGAAGGAAGGAAGGAAGGAAGGAAGGAAGGAAGGAAGGAAGGAAGGAAGGACTAGCAATAGCACTTAGACTTATATACCGCTTTACAATGGTTTCTAGCCCTCTCTAAGTGGTTTACGGAGTCAGCCTATTGCCCCCCAACAATCTGGCTCCTCATTTTACCAGCCTCAGAAGGATGGAAGGCTGAGTCAACCTTGAGCCGGTCAGGATCGAACTGCTGGCAGACAGCAGGGTCAGCCTGTAATGCTGTGTTCTAACCACTGTGCCACCATGGGAGGGAGGGAGGGAGGGAGGGAGGGAAGAGAGGAAGGAAGGAAGGAAGGAAGGAAGGAAGGAAGGAAGGAAGGAAGGAAGGAAGGAAGGAAGGAAGGACTAGCAATAGCATTTAGACTTATATACCGCTTTACAGTGGTTTCTAGCCCTCTCTAAGTGGTTTACGGAGTCAGCCTATTGCCCCCCAACAATCTGGCTCCTCATTTTACCAACCTCAGAAGGATGGAAGGCTGAGTCAACCTTGAGCTGTTGAGGATTGAAGCCTTGTGGCAGGCAGCAGAATTAACCTGCACCACCATGTCAAGTCCAAGGAGCAAAGCCAAAAATGGCCATGACTGATCCAAATGCCAAGTTCATGGGACAAGAAGGACAGAAAAAGAGACCTGGAGCTTTACAGAGTCATAGGATTTGGAAGGGACCTTGGAGGTCTTCTAGTCCAACCTTCAAGTATTGGAAAATGCTTTCAGGTCTCTTCATTAGGCTAAACATACCTAGCTTCCTTAGCCATTCATCCTATGATTTCATCTCCAGTTCCCCTTATCAACTTTGTTGCTCTTCTCTACACTTCTTCCTTAAAGCCTCAGCAGCTTTTCTTTTATTACGGCAACCAAAACTGGAAGCAATTATTCCAAATGTAGCTTCACTGAGGCAGCATAAAGCAATGTGCAATCACTCTTGGTGATGTTCAGCAGTGGTATTCAGCCGGTTCATAGCAGTTCATGCGAACCGGTAGAGGAGATCGCGGTGGGCCCGCTCACCCGCCCTGGCGTAAAGACGTCCTATTTAGACACTACATCGCAAAAAAGGTTTTAAGAGTTGTAAACTTCATCTTGCGTAGCTTCTTCTCCAGAAAGATTACACTACTAACCAGAGCATATAAAACATTTGCTAGACCAATTCTCGAATACAGCTCGCCTGTCTGGAACCCATACTTCATTTTGGACATTAATAAAATTGAGCGTGTCCAGAAATATTTTACAAGAAGCGTTCTCCACTCCTCTGATCACAACAAAATACCTTATGCCACCAGACTTGAAATCCTGGGTTTAGAAAATTTAGAACTCCGTCGCCTTCGGCATGACCTGAGTTTAACTCATAAAATCATCTGCTAAAATGTCCTTCCTGTCGAAGACTACTTCAGCTTCAATCGCAACAATACACGAGCACACAATAGATTTAAACTTAATGTGAACCGCTCCAATCTTGATTGCAGAAAATATGACTTCAGTAACAGAGTTGTTAATACTTGGAATGCACTACCTGACTCTGTGGTCTCTTCCCAAAATCCCCAAAGCTTTAACCAAAGACTATCTACTGTTGACCTCACCCCATTCCTAAGAGGTCTGTAAGGGGCGTGCATAAGAGCACCAACATGCCTACCATTCCTGTCCTAATGTACCCTTTGATTGTATCCAATTTCATATAGTTATTACATACTTATGATTATATTTATGCTTATATATCGTATAGTTATTTCATGCTTATGCTTATATATACTGTTGTGACAAACAAACAAACAAACAAACAAATAAATAAATAAAATAAAACATTTTTGAGGCCGAGCATGAGCAAAACACATGCGTGGAAGATCGGGTGCTTGCACAGAAGGCCCACATGCCCGCAAAGCGAGCATGTGCTTGTGGCAAACTGGTGGTAAGAATATATGAATCCCACTGCTGTTGATGTTTTTTTTTATTTCATTTTGTCACAACAGTATACACAAACATCGACATAAATAAAAAACAACACATCATAAAAGATATATATATATATATATATATATATATGTATGTATGTATGTATGTATGTATGTATGTATGTATATGTAAAGTATGCAACAGCTATGTTAATTTGATATAATGAAGGGAACAATAGGACAGGAATGGTAGGCACTTTTGTGCTCTTATGCACGCCCCTTATAGTCCTCTTAGGAATGGGGTGAGGTCAATAGTAGACAGTTTTTGGTTGAAGATTTTGGGATTTTGAGTAGAGACTATGGAGTCAGGTAATGAGTTCCAAGCGTTAACAACTCTGTTACAGAAGTCATATTTTCTGCAATCAAGTTTGAAGCGGTTGACATTAAGTTTGAATCTATTGTTTGCTCTTGTATTATTGCGATTGAAGCTGAAGTAGTCTTTTACAGGAAGGATATTGCAATAGATGATTTTGTGTGTTAAACACAGGTCATGTCGAAGTCGGCGGAGTTCTAAGTTTTCTAATCCCAGGATTTCAAGTCTGGTGGCATAAGGTATTTTGTTCTTTTCGGAGGAGTGAAGAACTCTTCTAGTAAAATATTTCTGGACACGTTCGATTGTATTAATGTCAGAGATGCGGTATGGGTTCCAGACGGATGAGCTGTATTCAAGAATAGGTCTGGCAAACGTTTTGTATGCTCTAGTTAGTAGTGTAGGGTTTTTGGAAAAGAAGCTGCGTAAAATTAGGTTTACAACTCTTAGAGTCGTTTTTGCTATGTGGTTGCAGTGGGCTTTGGCATTAAGGTCATTTGATATGAAAACTTGATGCTGTTGATGTAGCCTCAGACTGTGTTGGGGTTTTTTTTTTGGTTTTTTTTTTGTAGCTGTAGCACACTACTATCTCATACTTAAGCAGTGATCCACCAGGACACTTAGATCGCCCTTTCTCTGTTACTACTGCTGAGCCAGGTAACTCTTATTGTATACTTTTCATTTGGTCTTTCCTACTGAAGTGCAGGACCGTATGTTTCTAACCACTGCACTGCATCTTGTTGGATAAGGCCCAATGTTCTGAACCAACCAGCTGAAGCATTGTTTCCGATCAAGGCAGAGGTGGTGGGTTTCAGCAGGTTCTGACCTGTTCTGGAGAACCGGTAGCGGAAATTTTGAGTAGTTCGGAGAACTGGAGGTAAAAATTCTGACTGGCCCCACCGACCCGTGCGCTCTCACAGAGAGGGACTCCTCAGGGTGCTGTCCGCCAAACAATGTCGGCTGGCGGCCCCCAGGGGAAGGGCCTTCTCTGTGGGGGCTCCCACCCTCTGGAATGAACTTCCCCCAGGACTCCGTCAACTTACCGACCTTCGGACCTTTCGCTGCGAGTTGAAGACTTACCTATTTATTCGCGCAGGACTGGCATAGAAATTTTAGCAGTTTTTAATATTTTGTTGTAAATTATTTGGGGTCTTATGGTTTTAAATAGTTTTAATTTGGCCTGATATGTAATAAGATTTTTAATAATTGTTTTTATTATGTATATTATTATTGTTTTTATTTTGGCTGTGAACCGCCCTGAGTCGTTCGGGAGAAGGGCGGTATAAAAATCTAAATAAACTAAACTAAACTAAACTAACCCCCATCTATTCTCTGCCTCCTGAGTCCCAGCTGATCGGGAGGAAATGGGGATTTTGCAGTAACCTTCCCCTGGATTGGGGAGGGCATTATTATTATTATTATTATTATTATTATTATTATTATTAATCACATTTGTATACCGCCCTATCTCCCTAGGGACTCAGGGCAGTTCACAGGCAAATAAAAAAGGTACATATCAATACAGAATAAAATAACAGTTAAAAAACTTATTCTACATAGCCAAATTTTTAAAAGAACAATATAAATAATAAAACCCATTAAAACCAATATAAATTTAAAATCTAATCCAGTCCTGCGCAGATGAATAGATGTGTTTTAAGCTCGCGACGGCATGGAGATTTTATAGTATCCTTCCCCTGCCATGCCCACCAAGCCACGCCCACCAAGCCATGTCATGCCCACCAAGCCACGTCCACAGAACCATAGTAAAAAAAATTGATACCCACCACTGAATCAAGGGCCTGGAGGCTGCTCTTACGTTGCTACAGGTGTTGGTGTGGCTTGATTCAGCTAGTTGCTGTCCTCTGCTCTACCCAGGAGACAAGCAGATTTCCTTGCAGAGTTGCCAGAATGTTCTCAGGCCAGCCACCTTGACAGAATCTGGGCCCTCATTATCCAAATTGGGTCTCACCTCTGAAGATTCATATCTTCCAGTGTCTCTGCAGATATTTAATTGTCTGCCGGAACTTCAGGCTCCTGGTCTATCAGGTCAGCTGCTGACCTAGAGGAATTTAGATGAGACCATCACATACATTTGCAATTTGTGATCTTTTTCTCAAACAACGCACAGTGTTCAATGTTTGAGCTTCATTTCTTGTTCAAGATAATTCACACCTAACCTTTTTCTGGAATATGAATGAAGAAGGAAAGAGAGAGAATGAGCACGAGAGTTGGAGGGGAGGGAGGGAGAGAGAGAGAGAGATTAATCTTTATAAAGATATAAAAATTTACTTGTCTTTTTCTTTTAAATTTTAGTATTCTAGTTTCAGGGATCTCTCTCTTGTTATAAATTAATGCTCTGCAGGTTCTCTTCCCTCCTTTTGAACTGTTTTACTTGGTATACCTCTTTTCCTAATTTGTTTTATTATGTCTCATTTTGCTTCCTTATCTGTTTTTCTCTACAGTGTGGTATCTTGGCTAGTTTGTAGTCTTTCTTTCATTCTTTCTTTCTTTCTTTCTTTCTTTCTTTCTTTCTTTCTTTCTTTTTCTTTCTTTCTTTCTTTCTTTCTTTCTCTTTTTTCTTTTTTCCTTCCTTCCTTCCTTCCATCCTTCCTTCCTTTCTCTTACTTTCTTTCCTTCCTTTCTTCTTTCTTTCTTTCTCCCTTTCCTTTCTTTCTTCCTTCCTTCATTTTGCTCTCCTTCCTTCCTTCCTTCCTTCCTTCCTTCCTTCCTTCCTTCCTTCCTTCCTTCCTTCCTTCCTCTCTCTCTTTCTCTCTCTTTCTCTCTTCCTTTCTTCTCTTTCTTTCTTTTTTTCCTCCCTCCCTCCCTCCCTCCCTTTTTCTCTTCCCTGAAATTGAAGCAGCCCTACTCTGTCAAAAAAAAACCAACCCAAAAGTTCAGACCTACAGGCAGCTGCTGAAACTCTATATATTCCCTCAATTAATAATTCTTTGCCCTTCCAATATAATAAGGGCTATATGCTCCTTTCCTTCCAAAGTATTCATTTTCTACCAATTCAAATGATTCCCTTAGGGAGTAAAAGCAAGCTTTCCATTAACCAGGCCTTGTTTTTCATGTTGGGGAAATTCTGCCAAATGTTTATTGAAATTTGGGCAGAGGTGGCAAATTTAGACTTGGACAAACAAAGTGATTTTTGCATTATGAAAAGGCCACTTCAGCTTCTGAACAGCTTCCCAAAATTACCATGTGATTGAAGCTTTTCAACTTCTTAATGTTTCCAGCCAAAGTGACCGTATGTCAAGTGCAACAGTCCAGCTGAGCCAATATGATTGGCAGGATGCGGGGGAAAGGTAATTTAAAAAGCCGAAGACCTCCAGCAGTGATGTACCTGGCTCCGGAGATTTGAATATTTCCCATACAAAACAGGTTCTCTGTGGCGAAGTTAAAATGAAATCCAAGGATGACTTTTTAGTTGCTCCAGTCTTTCAAGTCTCCATCTCAAAAGTTCCCTAACAGTCCCGAGGAGAGGGAAGGAATACAATGCCTTTCAAGCGTGAAGAACTTCAGATCAATGTGAAAAAGCAGCTCAGATGGTGTTGTGGTCCATCAGCAGCCTGTGGAGCTAGCAGTGAAGTCAGAGAGTGAGGAGGCTGAGGAGGACGATGGGCCAGTCCCGGAGTCAGGGGAAGGCCCAAACGAGGGCTCTGTATCGGAGGCAGAGATGGGGCCAGGGCCATCTGGGAGCAATGCACAGACTCCGAAGCCTCCAGAGGCAGACAGCAGAGAGGCAGAGGAACAGGAGGAGCATGCGAAGAGCTGCCAGAAGGCAAGAGCAGATGAAACAAAAAGGACAACTCAGGAGTAAGGCCAGAAGATAATTGGCCACTCCCATAAGGCTTGAAAAAACAGCAACAAGCCATTGGGTTCTTTGTAGAAAAGCAACATTGATTCCATTGCTTCTTGTCAGCGTCTCTTGAACTTTGTGGCATTTTTGCCAAGAAAAGCCTTTTGGCAAGTTGCCAAAGACAACAAAGTTTGGTGATAAGGCCGCAGGACTGTTTATGAAGAATTTGTTTTGGACTAAGCTGAGAATGGATTAATTCTCAGCTGTTTTAATAAAATAAGTTTGTTCAGGCCTGTATTGTGTTTGGTAATCACTACTTGGGCCTCAGTCACAACAGATAGGACCGTATTATACATCTGACTTCAGCCATGTTTTGTCATTCCCCACCATTGGAACCTGAATCTGAGACGGAAGATGAACAACTGAGAGAGAGCGGGAAAGTGGCTCTGTTGGCTGTGAAGGAAACTGGGGAAGGGCAAAGTCAGGCTGGGCAGAGCAGGGGAGAGGTAGAACAAGGGAGATCAGCTTCAGATGACCAAGGCCCACCTCCCCTCATCCTAGGACACACAGGGAAGAATGCAGAAGAGAGCAATGAGGGTTGTGTGGCTTACGATGAAGGAGAGGGCCCCGATTCCCTTCACAAGGCACACCTG
Organism: Ahaetulla prasina; assembly: GCF_028640845.1. Lineage (NCBI taxonomy): Eukaryota > Metazoa > Chordata > Lepidosauria > Squamata > Colubridae > Ahaetulla > Ahaetulla prasina. The sequence continues at coordinate 86,480,202 of NC_080546.1, read as the reverse complement.
GGGTTAGAGTTTAAAGGAGAGGCAGTTGGGAGGGGAGGAGGGCAAATGGTTCAATCTCTTCTTAAAAACCTCCAGTGATGGAGCACCCACAACTTGTGGAGGCAAGCCGTTCCACCGATTAATTGCTCTGTCGGGAAATTTCTCCTTATTGCGTCTCTCCTCGATTAGTTTCCGTCCATTGCTTCTTGTTCTGCTTCCAGGTGCTTTGGAGAATACATTGGCCTGCCTCTTCTTTGTGGCAGCCCCTTGTTGCTGGTATCCTTACGATTTATATTGACTGTTTCCTAATATGATTTGATTGCTTATTTATTCCCTATGACTATCATTAAGTGTTGTACCTTATGATTCTTGACAAATGTATCTTTTCTTTTATGTACATTGAGAGGATATGCACCAAGACAAATTCCTTATGTGTCCAATCACACTTGGCCAATAAAAAATTCTATTCTATTCTATTCTATTCTATTCTATTCTATTATTTTCCAGTATTCTATTCTATTCTATTCTATTCTATTCTATTCTATTCTATTCTATTCTATTCCATTCCATTCCATTCCATTCCATTCCATTCCATTCCATTCCATTCCATTCTATTCTATTCTATTCTATTCTATTCTATGCTATTCTATTCTATACTTTTTTTATCCCATCCCATCCCATCCCATCCCATCCCATATTCTATTCTGTTCTGTTCTGTTCTGTTCTGTTCTGTTCTGTTCTTCTTAGATACTTTGTGAAGATGGAAATGAAGAAAACTATGGATGTTGTCCTGAGTTATTTTAGGGAATGAAATATGCAGTAACTCCTGATATATATAGGCAGGTTTCTTCCATCTTCTTGCCATCGACTACACAAGATAATATAATCTTCATTTAATTATTTGACCTCACGTGTCCTTCTTGAAATTTTAGCAAGATGGTGACTTAGATGAAGCGTTCTGAGATCCCTTCACTCCCACCTGTGAAATACGTTTCTTGATTGCTTCCTTGAGTTTTATACAGAATTTAATAAGCTGTTTATTTTTATATGATCCTAGCTGCATTGGCTTAGCTTAATTATGTTATAGATGATGTTACTGTTAATATCCTCAAAATTTATTTTAGTATGGCTACTTCCCTGTGTCTATTTTTAGATATTGCCAGATCACAATTTATTGTAATGATTAGAATTTTTTTTTAAAAAAGTACTATTGTTGGAGATCAGTAAGTATATCTACACAGCGACAAACTATTCAGCATTGCAACTTTACCCATCACAACCCAGCTTAAATTTTTTTTTTATTCAAAAAGTTTTATAGAAAAATTTTTTCCCCTTCCCCCCACCTCCCCTCCCCCCTCCCTTCACAACCCCCCTCCTCCCCCCACTTCCTGGAACGAGCACAAGGTATAGTTAAAAATAAAACAAACATATGCTAAAAAATTTTTGTCCCAACTTAATTATACCCTACAATCATCAATTCCTAACTTCCCGAAAACAATCAAAATAATACATCATAATCATTCAAAACAGTCTGATAACTCTTAGTCTGATATCTACTTTGAATATAGTCAATCCATTTTTCCCATTCCTTTAAGTATCTTTCTTGCGTATTGTCTTTCAAAAAGGCTGATATCTTCGCCATCTCAGCCAAATTGGCAACTTTCAATATCCATTCTTCTATTGTAGGTACTTCTTTTTTCTTCCAGTATTGTCCTATTAGTAATCTTGCTGCTGTTATTAGATTTAAAATCAATTCAGTCTCAATTACTGTACAGTCCGTAATAATTCCCAACAAAAAAAATTGCGGCAGGAACTTTATCTTCTTTTTCAAAACATTTTGTAAAATCCACCAAATTTTTATCCAAAAGGCCTTTATGTACTTACAAGTCCACCAAATATGAAAATATGTAGCATCATCACAGTTACATCTCTAACATTTTGCTTGCATATCTGGGTACATACACGATAATTTCTTAGGATCTAAGTGCCATCTATAAAACATTTTATAAAAATTTTCCCTCAGCTTAAATTTTCTATAGTGATTAAACCAAATTAACCTCCCTCATCTGCTGAGAGTGTTTCTTCACAAAACAATGATAATTAGGGGATAATTAGGGGATGTTGGTCAGCTGGTAAACACTTCATTTGTGTTGCCTTTGTCGACTACTGGAGTTAAGGCACTTATTACCTGACTCCACATTATCTGTTCTTCATTAGCATGTTTTCTGGACTTTCTTTCCAATAGCAGAGATGGCATGGTATCAGATATGAGGTCAGCCACAGCTAATTTTTTTTTTCAGGGTCTAAGTTACAATATTCTGCTGAAACCAACTTTTGTTTTCCTTCTGTACCAACATGGCTTAATTCAAATTTCCTTGTATATTGGAACTAGGGCTTCCAGATCTGCAACAGGTCCTAGATGGTAGCAAAGAGGTATCAAACATATACCAGGTCTTTGCTGCCTGCTAGTGATCCTTTGTGATCATGATCGCCAACATGATCCACAACATCCAATGACAGATATGGAGGAGGAGGAGGAAGAGGAGGAGGAGGAGGAGGAGGAGGAGGAGGAGAAGAAGAAGAAGAAGAAGAAGAAGAAGAAGAAGAAGAAGAAGAAGAAGAAGAAGAAGAAGAAGAAGAAGAAGAAGCCGGGATAGCTCAGGCCGTTAAGAAGCCTGTTATTAGAACACAGAGCCTGCAATTACTGCAGGTTCAAGCCCGGCCCAAGGTTGACTCAGCCCTCCACCCTTTATAAGGCAGGTAAAATGAGGACCCAGATTGTTGGGGGGGCAATAAATTGACTTTGTAAAAAAAATATACAAATAGAATGAGACTATTGCCTTATACACTGTAAGCCGCCCTGAGTCTTCGGAGAAGGGCGGGATATAAATGTAAACAAACAAACAAAAAAAAAAAAGAAGAAGAAGAAGAAGAAGAAGAAGAAGAAGAAGAAGAAGAAGAAGAAGAAGATACTGTATAAACTATATAATAACATATAAAACATACGTAAAGTGGGGAAAAGCAGGCTTAATAGCAGTGACTGTGAGAGGGATCTTGGAGTCTTAGCAGATAATCAGCTAAATATGAGCCAGCAATGTGGAGCGGCAGCTAAAACAGCCAACTCAATCTTAAATTGGGCCTCTGGTGGCTCAGCAGACTAAGTCTGTCTGTTATTAACACAGCTGCTTGCAATTACTGCAAGTTCAAGTCCCACCAGGCCCAAGGTTGACTCAGCCTTCCATCCTTTATAAGGTAGGTAAAATGAGGACCCAGATTGTTGGGGGCAATAAGTTGACTTTGTATATAATATACAAATGGATGAAGACTTTTGCTTGACATAGTGTAAGCCGCCCTGAGTCTTCGGAGAAGGGCGGGATATAAATTCAAATAAAGAAAACTAAAAAAAAAATTGCATTAACAGAGAGATACAATCAAGATCAAGTGAGGTACTAATACCACTCTATAAAGCTCTAGTAAGACCACAGCTAGAGCACTGCATCCAGTTTTGGTCACCACACTCTAAAAAAGATGTTGAGACTCTAGAAAAAATGCAGAGGAGAGCAACCAAGATGATTAGGGGACAGGAGAATAAAACATATGAAGAACGGTTGACTAGTCTAGTGAAGAGAAGGACCAGGGGAGACATGATAATTGTCTTCCAATACTTGAGGGGCTTCCACAGAGAGGAGAGGGTCAAGCTGTTTTTCAAAGCCCCTGAAGGCCAGACAAGGAATAATGAATGGAAACTGACCAAGGAGAGATTCAACGTAGAAATGAGGAGAAAATTTCTGACAGTGAGAACAATCAACCAAAGGAAGAGTTTGCCTTCGGAAGTTGTGGGAGCTTCATCACTTGAGACTTTCAAGAAAAGATTGGACTGCCATTTGTCAGAAATTGTATAGGGTCTCCTGCTTGAGTAGGGAGTTGGACTAGATGACCTATTATATTTGCAGATCCCTCGCATCCTGGACATAAACTGTTTCAACTCCTACCCTCAAAACGACGCTATAGAGCACTGCACACCAGAACAACTAGACACAAGAACAGTTTTTTCTTGGCCATCACTCTGCTAAACAAATAATTCCCTCAACACTGTCAGACTATTTACTGAATCTGCACTACTATTAATCGTTTCATAGTTCCCATCACCAATCTCTTTCCACTTATGACTGTATGACTATAACTTGTTGCTGGCAATCCTTATGATTTATATTGATATATTGATCATCAATTGTGTTGTAAATGTCGTACCTTGATGAACGTATCTTTTCTTTTATGTACACTGAGAGCATATGCACCAAGACAAATTCCTTGTGTGTCCAATCACACTTGGCCAATAAAATTCTATTCTATTCTATTCTATTCTATTCTATTCTATTCTATTAGGTCCCTTCCAATTCTGTTTATCTGTATCTGGAAGAAGAAGAAGGAGGAGGAGGAGGAGGAGGAGGAGGAGGAGGAGGAGGAGGAGTTGTGGAGGAAGAGGAGGAGGAGGAGGAGGAGGAGGAGAAGAAGAAGAAGAAGAAGAAGAAGAAGAAGAAGAAGAAGAAGAAGAAGAAGAAGAAGAAGAAGAAGAAGAAGCCGGGATAGCTCAGGCCGTTAAGAAGCCTGTTATTAGAACACAGACCCTGCAATTACTCAGCCTCCCACCCTTTATAAGGTAGGTAAAATGAGGACCCAGATTGTTGGGGGGGCAATAAGTTGACTTTGTAAAAAAAATATACAAATAGAATGAGACTATTGCCTTATACACTGTAAGCCGCCCTGAGTCTTCGGAGAAGGGCAGAATATAAATGTAAACAAACAAAAAAAAAAAAAAGAAGAAGAAGAAGAAGAAGAAGAAGAAGAAGAAGAAGATACTGTATAAACTATATAATAACATATAAAACATACGTAAAGTGGGGAAAAGCAGGCTTAATAGCAGTGACTGTGAGAGGGATCTTGGAGTCTTAGCAGATAATCAGCTAAATATGAGCCAGCAATGTGGAGCGGCAGCTAAAACAGCCAACTCAATCTTAAATTGGGCCTCTGGTGGCTCAGCAGACTAAGTCTGTCTGTTATTAACACAGCTGCTTGCAATTACTGCAAGTTCAAGTCCCACCAGGCCCAAGGTTGACTCAGCCTTCCATCCTTTATAAGGTAGGTAAAATGAGGACCCAGATTGTTGGGGGCAATAAGTTGACTTTGTATATAATATACAAATGGATGAAGACTATTGCTTGACATAGTGTAAGCCGCCCTGAGTCTTCGGAGAAGGGCGGGATATAAATTCAAATAAAGAAAACTAAAAAAAAAATTGCATTAACAGAGAGATACAATCAAGATCAAGTGAGGTACTAATACCACTCTATAAAGCTCTAGTAAGACCACAGCTAGAGCACTGCATCCAGTTTTGGTCACCACACTCTAAAAAAGATGTTGAGACTCTAGAAAAAATGCAGAGGAGAGCAACCAAGATGATTAGGGGACAGGAGAATAAAACATATGAAGAACGGCTACATGAACTGGGCATGACTAGTCTAGTGAAGAGAAGGACCAGGGGAGACATGATAATTGTCTTCCAATACTTGAGGGGCTTCCACAGAGAGGAGAGGGTCAAGCTGTTTTTCAAAGCACCTGAAGGCCAGACAAGGAATAATGAATGGAAACTGACCAAGGAGAGATTCAACGTAGAAATGAGGAGAAAATTTCTGACAGTGAGAACAATCAACCAAAGGAAGAGTTTGCCTTCGGAAGTTGTGGGAGCTTCATCACTTGAGACTTTCAAGAAAAGATTGGACTGCCATTTGTCAGAAATGGTATAGGGTCTCCTGCTTGAGTAGGGAGTTGGACTAGATGACCTATTATATTTGCAGATCCCTCGCATCCTGGACATAAACTGTTTCAACTCCTACCCTCAAAACGACGCTATAGAGCACTGCACACCAGAACAACTAGACACAAGAACAGTTTTTTCTTGGCCATCACTCTGCTAAACAAATAATTCCCTCAACACTGTCAGACTATTTACTGAATCTGCACTACTATTAATCGTTTCATAGTTCCCATCACCAATCTCTTTCCACTTATGACTGTATGACTATAACTTGTTGCTGGCAATCCTTATGATTTATATTGATATATTGATCATCAATTGTGTTGTAAATGTCGTACCTTGATGAACGTATCTTTTCTTTTATGTACACTGAGAGCATATGCACCAAGACAAATTCCTTGTGTGTCCAATCACACTTGGCCAATAAAATTTTATTCTATTCTATTCTATTAGGTCCCTTCCAATTCTGTTTATCTGTATCTGGAAGAAGAAGAAGGAGGAGGAGGAGGAGGAGGAGGAGGAGGAGGAGGAGGAGGAGGAGGAGGAGGAGGAGGAGGAGGAGTTGTGGAGGAAGAGGAGGAGGAGGAGGAGGAGGAGAAAGGAAGACATATTCAAATTATTTACATATTGTTACTAGGGATATATTGAACTAAAGTATATTAAGAAGATTTTTGGGTATCTTTGGGTTGTAGAAAAAGAAAATGGATGAGGGATTGTTTTTTATGCCCAAATGAGATCTTGGGGAAAAAAGATTATAAATCTAATATATAAATAATGTTGTCAAAACCTTTTATTCTATCTAGAAGGTGGAAACACCCAAAGTGTTTGAAAGATTATTGTTCTTTATTATATAAACAAGAAGATAGACCCATTTTAATGAGAAATTAAGTTATCATTAATCAATTACTGGTGACATAGCAGGCCTATCCGTTCCTATGGCCAGTTTGTTTCTATGGGATTCCAGCAAAGAATTATTATTATTATTATTATTATTTACTTTATTCATTAAAAATGAAACTCAGTCAACTGTACGTTCAAAAATACATCACAAATAGCATTGACTGGTGCTAATGGTTGATCTGGGTTGCTGCCAGCGTCCTAGGTATCAACCAAGTACCTTCTTAAGATGTACAATGTTCCGAGTAGCGCAGTTTTTTGCAGTTCCGCTGATGTTATTGCAGGAAACTGCAATTTACTGATATATCTTATAAAATTCTTGGACATGATACCAAGGGCCCCGATGACAATGGGTATCAACTATTATTATTATTGTTGTTGTTGTTGTTATTTGCTTCTTACTTTGTATTTTTACTTTTTTTTAAAAAAAAGTTGGTAATAAGCTTAATACCAAAGTCGAAGTTATTCTGGCTTCATAAAGGCCTCTACTTTAACCAGGGAGGTTTTAAGCTCGCCTTCCAAATTTGATTTTAAAACATTTATACTCAATTCTAACCATCGTGAGCCTTATTTCCTAAGCGGCTTGGGAAAGGAACACAACATGCTTCAAAAATACATGTTGCGGGAAGCGGCTGCCAATTGCACATTAGATAATTATTCTTTTGTGGAGGCGGTCATTACTTTTGCGATTTCTCAAGTTCCTAAGTAAAGTGACATTTTCGAAACCCATAGATGTTTTTTCTATGTAGGCCTTGTACGCAGGGCGTTTATTTTTAAGAGCTATTGAAAAAGGAAAATAGCTCGGTGTTTCTTGCGCCTTTGCAAAAACAGCCAAATGACAAACATTAGTCCAGGTTGTGCCTTTTTCTTTCTTTCCAAGGGAGGTGTGTTTTTTTCTTTTATATAATGGAGATTTGGCAGCTTAGGAAATAATATAGCAAGGTTACCGTCGATGCTATTGTTCCATCATTGGTGGCATTTGGTCCTTCATAATTTTGTTTTGCTTGTGGGAGACTTCGAAGTCTTGTCAGATCCTCTTTGGACTTCTGGACATTTTTTGTTAAAATGTGGTGAGGTTCTATTTATTTAAATATTTATTTATTTATTTATTTATTTAGTTAGTTAGTTAGTTAGTTAGTTAGTTAGTTAGTTAGTTAGTTATTAAAATTGATGCATCCCCGATCTTGTGTTTTGAGGTGGCTATGCTAGTTCCTACTGCAGATTCAGAGGTAGTATTCAACCAGTTCAGACCAGTTTGGGTGTTGTGACCCAGGCCCAAATAGGTAGTAATAAACTTAGTCCGTGGAAAAACAAACTTTATTCGAACAGCTGGGAATTACTTCATTCCCAGGGTCGTTCAACTCAAAGTAAAACAAATGCCTCCCAAACACAAATTCCTCAGTTATCTCACAAACCTTAGTCCAATTAGGCAAACTGCCAAAGGCCCGTCCTGGCAAACGTCCAGAAGCCACAAAAACAAAGTGTACACGAAGCAGAAGATGGAGCAGAAGACGCAGCAGAAGACGCAGCTACAACGTTGTTTTCCGGCAAAGCTCAAACACAGGTGCTGGTCTGTTTTAAGTCTTATGGGAGGGGCCAATCATCTCCTGGCCTTACTCCCGAGTCGTCCTCTTTGCTTCAGCTACTCTTGCCTTCTGGCAGCTCTTCTCATGCGTGCATTAGGAACAGGCTCCTCTTGTTCCTCTGCCTCACTACTATCAGGTTCTGGAGGCTCTGGAGTCAGCACCTCACTTCTCGATGGCCCCGGCCTCACCTCAGCCTCATCGCTGTCCGACTCCATTGCCAGCTCTGTAGGCTGCTGACGGGCAACATTGGGCAAACCGATAGCAGAGATCGCGGGTGCCCCCCCCTCCCCGGCACTTTGCCATTCTATTTTTGGGGCCAGGCACATGCGGGGGAGGCTCACGAGAGAGCAAAGTGCATGCACGGAAGGCCAGGCACAGGCACGGAAGGTTCATGTGCGCGGGGTGAACTGGTGGTAACAAGATGTGAAACCCACCACTGCGCAGATGTGATGTTTGTTTATGCATTGCATTTGTAATTTTTTATTATTTTTAGAATAACTATTATTATTATTGTTGTTGTTAACAACAACAACAACAACAACAACAACAACAACAACACTAGTTGACCAAATAAATCTAGTACCTTTTCCTCCTCCTGTTATCCCCAATCACTACAATCCTCTGTTGTCAACTGGGCCAAGAGAGAGTGACTGGTCAAAGAGTTGTCTTTCATGGCTAAGGCAGGACTAGAACTCATGGTCTCCTAGTGATTATCCCAAAATCAGCCAGTTGGTTTACATACCCCGGCAGGACTAGAACTCATGGTCTCCTAGAGATTATCCCAAAATCACCCAGTTGGTTTGCATACCTGGGCAGGATTAGAACTCATGGTCTCCTAGTGATTATCCCAAAATCACCGAGTTGGTTTGCATATCCGGGCAGGACTAGAACTCACAGTACAGTAGAACCTCTGGTCACGAACGCTTCTGACCATGACCAAATTGGGTTCTGAGCAAAAAATAATAATTGTTTTTTTATTATTTTAATTTATATACCGCCCTTCTCCCGAAGGACTCAGGGCGGTTTACAGCCAAATAAAACAAAGATACAAATATTAAAAACATTATTAAAAAACTAATTCAATAGGCTAAGAAACTAAAACTCTATAAAGACTAAAACTCTATTTAAAAGTCCCCATTAAAACTATTAGGCCAGCCCTGCGCGATGAAACAAAAATGTCTTTAGCTCGCGTTGGAAGGTCCGGAGGTCAGGGAGTTGACGTATCCCTGGAGGTAGCTCGTTCCAGAGGGCAGGAGCCCGCACAGAGAAGGCTCTTCCCCTGGGGGTCACCAGTCGACATTGTCTGGCCGACGGCAACCTGAGGAGGCCCTCCCTATGGGAGCGCACAGGTCGATGGGAGGCAATTGGTGGCAGCAGGTGATCTCAGAAGTAACCCGGTCCTATGCCATGGAGCGCTTTAAAGATGGTAACCAGCACCTTGAATTGCACCTGGAAGACCACCGGCAACCAGTGCAGCTTGCGCAGGAGAGGTGTTACATGGGAGCCTCGAGTTGCTCCCTCTACTACCTGTGCAGCCGCATTCTGGACCAGTTGGAGCCTCTGAGTGCTCTTCAAGGGGAGCCCCATGTAGAGAGCGTTGCAGTAGTGCAGGCGGGAAGTGACGAGGGCATGAGTGACTGTGCATAAGGAATCCTGATCCCAAATTTTTTTTGTGAAAAAATTCACAAAATGTTTGAATCTGGTTACAAACACATACACGGGTGGCGATCAAACATCACTGTGGCTGATTTCCCCTTCTGCGCCGTTTTTTTTTGTTTTTTTTTTTTGGTAAATGCCAAATTTCCTGTTGTTTGTTTTAATGGCCGCTGCATTAAGTTCAGGTCACAACCAAATCAGGTTGCAACCCAAGTTATGGAATGAATTATGGTCATGACCAGAGGTTCCACTGTATCCTAGCAATTGGACCAAAGTCACACAGGTGTCTTTCAGGCCTAAGGCAGGATTAGAACTCACAGTATTCCTGGTGATTGGACCAACTCACCCAGCCAGTTTTCATGCCCAAACATGACTAGAATACATGCTTTCTTGGTTTCTAGACTGATCACTTTATCACTAGACCAAAAATGGCCCTCCATATTCTGAAAGACTCTGAGTGTAAAAAAAGAGAGAGAAAGGGTGTAGAAAAGACCACAAGAACTGAGCTGCAAGTTGTCTCCTTGAGACGTTTGATTGTTCCTCAACAAAAACTTCACTGTGTTGATAGGTTAGGTGTAGTGATGGCTAACCTTTTATGTCACCACGTGCTGACTTGCATGCAGGAAATGGCATGCAAAACCATCCCACTTGGACCACACAGCCTTGCTGGCCTTCGCATGCGTGGGAGTACCACAATCCGAAAGAGCAGTGTTCCATTGCACATACGCACACCATAGGGGTGAAATCTAAAAATTTTCCCTACTGGTTCTGTGGGCGTGGCTTAATTGGTGGGCACGGCTTGGTGGTCAGGTGACCCAGTGGGCGTGGCTTGGTGGTCAGGTGACTGAATGGGCATGGCCAATAATAATAAATAAAAATAATAAACAAAGTATACAAAATTTGGGACTGCACCGGTCTACCTTCTTTAAAAATAGAGGCACCGGTCTACTAATTGCCTTTTTTTGGGGAGGCACCGGTCTACCTTCTTTAAAAATAGAGGCACCAGTCTACTAGCTGCCTACAGTGCTGATCAGCTGTAGTGCAGCCCTTTGAAGCGGCCACAGCAGTCATTTAAGGCCATTTGCAGCTATATCACCACCGAGAGCTTCAGGGACAGAGAAGAGGAACAGCGAGGTGTGGGCGGTGATGGGGGGCAGGGATTTTTGCTACTGGTTCTCCGAACTACCGGCCCCCATCGCTACCGGATCACATGATCCGGTCTGAACTAGGAGCATTTCACCCCGGGCGCACCGGCACCCAAACTTCCAGATTCCAGTGTCGACGTCCACCCAACAAACAGTTGGTCGTCGTGCATGTGCACGATGGAAACCCGAAACTGTGGCTGCCGGCACACTCATGCGTGATGGAACACTGCTGTTCTGGGTTTCAGCACTCCCGCGTGTGCGAAGTCCAGCTGACCAGTGTGTGTGAAGGCCAGCTGACCAGCGCATGTATGTGCACAGGAAAATGTAAGAGGAGCCAGAGAGGCCATGTGTTCTGTCCCCCCTTGCCTCCGTCCGAGCGATGGCTTAATTAGCCGGCACTATCAGCTCTGGCAGCAAACTAGCGCACATCTGCCAAGTGTCTCTGTTATCTCCCTCGACGCCGATGAGTCACCGAGGAACAAACAGTACTTCAGCTCTTAGTTAAGCAGTTAATTTGCCTGCTACGAAGAGGGACAGCAGCTCTTGCTGTCTTTATATCCTGTGGGGTGTGGCTCCATGACTCAGCACTTCCTAGGCCTGCCCCACTCCTGCTTCTGTTGTTCCCACCTCTCCCGCCTACGAAACCTAGGGTCCAGCCAGGCCTGATTGCCATCAGCTGGGTCTGGAGGCGTGGCCTGAGGGGGAAGAGTCAGGGGACAGAGGCCTCATTATCTCCTCCACCTGGCCTGCCTCTGGCTCCTGGAGCTGAGCCAAGGAAGCCAGTGCTCCCGAGGTAAGTCCTGACGGCCCTTCCCCCTCACTTTCCGAGTCACTTTCTGGCAGGGGGCCCGGCTCGGGGGGCGCAGACACAACACCATGTGTCCCTCATGGGATGGTTCTGGCACGCGTTCCATAGGTTTGCCAACACAGGGTTAGGTGCTCAACACTGACCCTCTGAACAACCACAGAGATAGATTTTCTCACGGACACTCTGTCCCTAGCTTGATTTTTGGATCTTCCAATGATGCCACAAACATTAGATCAATGAAAAGGAAAGCCTATGGGTGCTATCTTTTGTAGGGTTTGGTTTTTTTTTCCTTTTTCCCCTTTGCCAACCTAGAGAGATGGTGATGAGAGATATAGAAATGGATTTGTAGGGAATCTTCAGAAGCCTTTAGAGAAACAACCAGAGCAGAGATATTCCTTAAGTCTTAGAAAGAGACTCAGACTGGCTTCTGCCTGATTCAATGGGATATGAGGAGGAGGGAAGAGCAGACTTGCAAGATTAGCCTACCTACATAAAGTCCTGCTCCAGTGCCTTATTGTTCAGTTGGCTTCCTGATCCAATCTATATCTTACAACTGGCAAATACAGAGAAATGGGACACTTTCTAATGTTAATTATAGTGGTATCTAGAAATAAAGGAAAGGACATTCCCCCCTTTTAAGGTGGTAAATATTGTGACTGAATATTGGTCATATAAATGGGATTGGAAAAAATGATCCTTCCTTCCTTCCTTCCTTCCTTCCTTCCTTCCTTCCTTCCTTCCTTCCTTCCTTCCTTCCTTCCTTCCTTCCTCCTTTCCTTACCTTTCCTTCCTCTTTTCCTCCTTCCTTTTCCTTCCTTCCTTCTTTCCTTCCTTCCTTTCTTTTCTTCTTCCCTCTCTCCCTCCTTTCCTTTCCTTTCCTTTCCTTCCTCCCTCCCTTCCCCCTTTCCTTTCCTTTCTTCCTTCCTTTCTTTCTTTCCTTCCTTCCTTCCTTCCTTCCTTCCTTCCTTCCTTCCTTCCTTCTTCCTTCCTTCCTTTCCTTTCCTTCCTTCCTCCCTCCTCCTTCCTTCCTTCCTTCCTTCCTTTATTTCTTCCTTCCTTCCTTCCTCCCTCCTCCTTTCTCCCTCCTTCCTCTCTCCTCCTTTCCTTTCCTTTCCTTTCCTTTCATTCCTTCCTCCTCCATCCCTCCTTCCTCTCTCCTTTCCTTTCATTCCTTCCTCCTCACTCCTTCCTCCCTCCTTCCTCTCTCCTTCCTCTCTCTCCTCTCCTTCCTTCCTCCCTCCCTCCCTCCCTCACCTTTCCTTTCTTCCTTCATTTATTTCCTTCCTTCCTTCCCTCCATCCCTCCTTCCCTCCCTCATTACCTTTCCTTCCTTCCTTCCTTCCTTCCTTCCTTCCTTCCTTCCTTCCTTCCTTCCTTCCTTCCTTCCTTCCTTCTTTCTCCTTTCCACCCTCCCTTTCATGGCACTTCAACCATTTGAGACTAAATGCGAACGAATGATTATTAGAACGCTAAATTAACAATTATGAGTAGAGTAAGCAGAGAAATGCAGCCAAGAATCAGACTCAGAAAATCATGGTACTGTATCCAACAATGGAAATATATCACATATTCAGGGACCTCCAAGCACTCTCAGAACAGTCGCAAATGTTGCGGGGCGAAAACATTGAAAAAAGTTGCATTTAAAAACTTCCTAAATATACACTGCATTAGAACCGAAGGTGCAACTCTCATATCCAGTGGAAGAGGGTTCCATAGGAAAGGTATTCCCCTGTTGCACTTGGTGAGGAATAAGGCAAGTTCTCCTTACAAGTTTGCTTGGAGTGGACAATTTGTATTTGGTCTAAATAGAAGTAAACTTGGCCACATGTAGGGCTTGAAGGAAGTGAACTAAACTATAGCATGAGTATACATGGATGAAGATGATCATTCAATCCATCCATCTGGGGGTGAAATGTAAAATTTGTTACTACTGGTTCTGTGGGTGTGGCTTGGTGGGGGTGGTAATGTGACTGGATGGGCGTGGCCAACTTTAAAAAAAAAACTTTTAGAAGCATTTTTTCTACAACCTCTTTGGCCAAAGAGGTTGTAAAAAAATGCTTTTAAAAGCCTCTGATGTTACAATTAGGAGTGGGAATACCCCCGTCATGGAAAACATCTTTTATTTCACTGATACCGAAAGAGGAGCAAGACTGCTCTAAACCTGGTAACTATAGGCCGATTTCACTTTTAAATAATGATTATAAGATTTTTGTAAAAATAATAGCAAATAGATTAATGTTAGTTTTACAACAAAGAATTCATACTGATCAATCTGGTTTTATAAAAGGGAGGCAGATGAGGAATAATGTTAGACAGATTATTAATATATTGGAATATTTGGAAAAGAAGAATACTTCAGCGGCACTTATTTTTTTGGATGCAGAGAAAGCCTTTGATCGATTGCATTGGGATTTTTTATTTAAATTAATAGAGAAAATGCAATTTGGAGACTGTTTTATTAGAATAATTAAAGCGATTTATGGAGAGCAAACAGCACAGATTATAGTAAATGGTAGTTTGACAGAAGTTATTAAGATTGCGAAAGGAACAAGACAGGGATGTCCCTTATCACCATTATTGTTTGTTTTGACTCTGGAACCATTATTAGATAAAATACGAGAATTAATGAAAATAGAGGAATTAAGATTAGACAATATGAGTACAAAGTTAGAGCTTTTGCAGATGATGTAGTGGTTACGTTAATGAATCCTATAAATTCAAGTAGATTTTTGTTGGAAGTAATTGATAAATATGGAAAGGTATCAGGATTTAAAATAAATCAGAAAAAACAAAAGTGATAATTAAAAATATGTCTATACAACAGAAACAAAACTAGAGGAAATGACAGGATTTGAGGTAGTAAAAAAGGTTAAATATTTAGGGGTCTATATTAGCTCATCGAACAAGAAACTTTATAAGAATAATTATGACTTGCTATGGCAAAAAGTTCAGAATGATATGAATGGCTGGAAGAAATTGCAGTTATCCCTATTGGGAAGGATTATGCTATTAAAATGAATGTGTTACCTAGATTTTTGTTTCTGTTCCAGATGATACCTATAATTAAAAAGGATAAAAATTTGGAAGATTGGCAGAGTGGGATTAATAAATTTATATGGCAGGGTAAAAGGCGAGGGTTAAAATGAAAATAATACAGGATTCACGGGAAAGAGGTGGTTTAAGAATGCCTAATTTTAAACTATATTATGAAGCAGTAACCCTCTCAGTAATAAGTGACTGGTTTAACTTAACAGAGGAAAGAATTTTGAATATAGAAGGTTATGACTTGTTATATGGATGGCATGCGTACTTATTTTATGGAAAAAAAGTGGATAGGGCTTTTAAGAATCATGTGTTGAGAAGTGCTCTTTATGGTCTGGAATAAATATTCCTATAAATTAGATTATAAGATTCCTATATGGGCGAGCCCTAGACATGCAATAGAGAATATAAATATAGAACAGAAACAGGAAATGATTACATATAAAGAACTTTTGTATGCTGAAGGAGGTAGATTGCAATTAAAATCATTACAGGTATTAAATGAAGAAGGGAGGAATTATACTTGGTTTCAATATGGGCAAATAAGTGCTAGATGGAAAGAAGATCAAAAAATTGGTATAATGCAAAGGAGGAAAATTTAATAAAGCAAATTAGAAATCAGACCCAGGAGCATATAAAGAGATTGTATAATGTGTTGCTTGAAATAGATTCGAAAAGGATTTGGTAAAGGATTGTATGATAAAATGGGCACAGAATATTCAGGAACCAATAATGTTGGAAACATGGGAGAAAATTTGGGTTAGAAATGTTAAGTTTACACAAGCACAGAATTTAAGGAAAATTTTTATAAGATGTTTTATAGATGGCATTTAGATCCCAAAAAATTATCATGTATGTATCCTAATATCCAAGCGAAATGTTGGAGGTGTGATTGTGATGATGCTACATATTTTCATATTTGGTGGACTTGCAAGAAAATTAAGGTCTTTTGGATAAGAATTTGGTGGATTATTCAAAATGTACTGAAGAAGAAGATAAAGTTCCTGCCACAATTTTTCCTTTTGGGAATTATAATGGATTGTACAGGGATTGAGACTAAATTGATTTTGAACTTAATAACAGCAGCAAGACTGTTGATTGGACAATACTGGAAGAAAGAAGAGATACCTACAATAGAAGAATGGATATTGAAAGTTATTAATTTGGCTGAGATGGCTAAAATCTCAGCGTTTTAAAAGACAATACGCAGGAAAGATATTTAATTGAATGGAAAAATGGATTGATTATCTACAAAACAGATATCAGATTAAGAAATATCAGATTGCCTTTGAATAATTAGAAAGTTATTTTATGTAATGGGAGGGGTTGGGAGACGAAAAGCTTTGGATGTGGTTATTTGGATTGGACTTTACCTTGTGATTGACCCGGGAAGCCGGGGTGGGGAGGAGGGGTGTTTTGTTTTGTTTTTTTTTTTGGGAGGGAGGGGGAAAAAAGGGGGAAAATGTTTTTGTTTTTTTTAAAACTCTTTCAATAAAAAAAAAAAAAAAAAAAAAAAAGCCTCTGATGTTCAGGCAACTCAGCTGGGATCGCCAGAGGAGCCTTTTAAAAGTATGATGATCATCCATCCATCCATCCATCCATCCATCCATCCAGGGGTGAAATGAAAAATTTGTTACTACCGGTTCTGTGGGCGTGGCGGCCAAGTTTTTTTTTTTTACTTTTAAAAGCATTTTTTCTACAACCTCTTTGTCCGAAGAGGTTGTAAAAAAATGCTTTTAAAAGCCTCTGGTGATCAGGCAATTCAGCTGGGATCGCCAGAGGAGCCTTTTGAAAGCATTTTTTCTACAACTTCTTTGGCCAAATAGGTTGTAGAAAAATGCTTTTAAAGGGCTTCTGATGATCCCAGCTGAGCCGTGTGATCATCAGAGGCTTTTTTTTTTTACTTTTAAAAGCATTTTTTCAGCCAAAGAAAAACTTTTGATGATTGCGTGGCTCAGCTGGGCATGGGTGGTGGTGGGGGGCAGGAATTTTTGCTACTGGTTCTCCGAACCACCCACCGCCATCGCTACCAGATCGGGTGATCCGATCCGAACCGGGAACATTTAACCCCTGCATCCCTCCCTCCCTCCCTCACTCCTCCCTTCCTCAGAATAACAGAATTGGAAGAAACTCTTGAAGGTCTTCTAGTCCAACCTGCTGGTCAGGCATGATACAATTTCAGACAAATGGTGCTTCAATCTTTTCTTAACAACTTCCATTGTTGGAGCACCAACAACTTCTGAAAGCAAGCCATTCCATTGATTAATTATTCTCACTGTCCTGAAATTTCTCCTTAGTTCTTAGTTGGTTCTCTCCTTGATTTTCTGTCTATTGCTTCTTGGTCTACTTTCAGTGCTTTGGAGAATAAGTTAATAATAATAATAATAATAATAATAATAATAATAATAATAATAATAATAATAATAATAATAATAATAATAATAATAATGATGTTTTAATTTGTACACTGCCCTTCTCCCGAAGGACTCAGGGCGGTGAACAGGCAGATAAAATACAAACAGAAACATACACCATAATTAAAACAACCCTTAAAAAACTGATTCAAATTCGCCAAATTTAAAATAACATTACACCCCATAAAAATTACAGAAAGTTAAAACCCACAATTAAAATTTAAAATTTAGAATTTAAAATCAGGCCAGTCCAGCCATACGAAATAAATAGGTTTTAAGTTCGCGGCGAAAGGTCCTAAGGTCAGGTAGTTGTTGAAGCCCGAGGGGAAGCTCGTTCCACAGGAGCCCCCACAGAGAAGGCTCCCTGGGGCCGCCAGCCGACTTTGTTGGGCCGACGGCACCCTGAGGAGTCCCTCTCTGTGGGAACGCACCGGATGCTGGGAGATAGAGGCCGGCAGTAGACGGTCCCGTAAGTAGCCCGGTCCTAAGCCATGGAGCGCTTTAAAGGTGGTAACCAATACCTTGAAGCGCACCCGGAAAACAACAGGTAGCCAGTGCAGTCTGCGCAGGATAGGTGTTATATGGGAGCTTTGAACCGCTCCCTCAATAATCCGCGCAGCCACGTTCTGGACTAGCTGAAGTCTCCGGGTGCTCTTCAAGGGGAGCCCCATGTAGAGAGCATTGCAGTAGTCCAGACGAGAGGTAACAAGAGCATGAGTGACCATGCATAGGGCATCCCGGTCCAGGAAGGGACGCAACTGGCGGATCAGGTGAACCTGATAAAAAGCTCTCCTGGAGACGGTCGTCAAATGATCTTCAAAGGACAACCGACCATCCAGGAGCACCCCAAGTTGCGTACCTTCTCCATTGGGGCCAACGACTCGCCCCCGATAGACAGCCGCATCTGCAGCTGACTGTACTGAGGTGCCGGCATCCACAGCCACTCTGTCTTGGAGGGATTAAGTTTGAGCCTGTTGAGTTGAGTCTCGCTTGAATAGGTTGACTCCCTCCTCCTCCTCCTCCTCCTCCTCCTCCTCCTCCTCCTCCTCTTTATCAATCATCATCATCATCTTCATCATCATCTATGCATTTGTTGCAATTCAATTCTAAGTTCAAAGATGCAGCAAAACACATTTAAAATACATTTTCTCGCCAATGCTCTTTTTGAAGGCCATTTTAAAAAAGAAATAAAAACCACAAGATTTTCAACTAAACCCTTGACACAAACTACTTTAGATATATTTGTCACTGCTATGTGTAAACAAACTGATACGGAAGAAATTCTCCTGCAAGGACTATTAATGGTTTGGAGTTAATAATAATTTTTTCTACCTTTTGTTGCCATCTGAAGCACTGATGTCTTTATTTATAGTATGTTTCAGCCCTCGTTCGACCTTTCAGATGCTGTTCTGTTTTTAGCAAGTTGCTTAATGCACAATCATACTAATGCATGCTGTGTATCAAAAGAGTGCTTACATTATCAGGGACAGAGGAAAATAAATTTTTTATAAGCCCCAACGACTGTTGCTTTAAATTAGAACTAATTCCATTCCAGCATGCATATTCTATCAAAGTTAATTTAAATTTAGATGTACCAATGTGCAGATGGCTGTGTCCGAATTACATATGAGAATCAATATAAGATATGATTAAGGTGCTGGAATAAGAATGGGAAAACCCAGGTTTATAATCTGCTTCTAGGCACAAACTCTGGGATAGGAATTAAAGAATAGAATAACAGAGTTGGAAGGGACCTTGGAGGCCTTCTAGTCCAACCCCATGCTCTGGCAGGAAACCCTACACCACTTCAGACAAATGGTTATCCAACATCTTCTTAAAAACTTCCAGTGTTGTAGCATTCACAGCTTCTGGAGGCAAGTTGTTCCACTGATTAATTGTTTTAACTGTCAGGAAATTTCTCCTTAGTTCTAGGTTGCTTCTCTCCTTGATTAGCTTCCACCCATTGCTTCTTTTCCTACCCTCAGGTGCCTTGGAGAATAGCTTGACTCCAGGGGTGAAATGCTCCCAGTTCGGACCGAATCGTGCAATCCGGTAGCGATGGGGGACGGTAGTTCGGAGAACCGGTAGCAAAAATCCCTGCCTCCCCACCCCCACTGCCCATGCCTTGCTGTTCCTCTCTGTCCCTGAAGCTCTCGGTGGTGATATAGCTGTAAACAGCCTTAAATGACTGCCGCGGCACTTCAAAGGGCCGCAGTACAGCTGATCAGTGCTGTAGGCGGCTAGTAGACCGGTGCCTGTATTTTTAAAGAAAGTAGACTGGCGCCTCCCCAAAAAAGGCAATGAGTAGACCGATGCTTCTACTTTTTTTTTTTTTTTTGCATTTATATCCCGCCCTTCTCCGAAGACTCAGGGCGGCTTACACTATGTCAAGCAATAGTCTTCATCCATTTGTATACTATATACAAAGTCAACTTATTGCCCCCCAACAATCTGGGTCCTCATTTTACCTACCTTATAAAGGATGGAAGGCTGAGTCAACCTTGGGCCTGGTGGGACTTGAACCTGCAATATTGCAAGTAGTTGCTGTTAATAATAGGCTGCATTAGCTTGTTGCGCCACCAGAGGCCCTTTTAAAGAAGGTAGACCGGTGCGCTCCCAAGTTTTGTATACTTTATTATTTTTATTATTTATTATTATTGGCCATGCCCATTCAGTCACCTGACCACCAAGCCATGCCCACAGAACCGATAGAGAAAATGTTTAGATTTCACCTCTTCTTGCATCCCTCTTTTTGTGGCAGCCCCTAAGATATTGAAACACTGCTATCATGTCTCCCCTTCTTTTCATTAAACTAGACAATTGACAATGGCAACTACCTACAGGGAAAACCTGTATAAACTGTTTTACAGGTGGCATTTGCCACCAGCAAGGCTAGCAAAGATGTTTAAAGATCTGTCTGCCAAATGCTGGAAATGCAATCAAATACCAGGTTCCTTCCATTGAGGACCTGTATACTGCACGAATCAAGAAGACGGCCGTGAAAATATTTACAGACCCCTTGCATCCTGGATATAAACTGTTTCAACTCCTATCCTCAAAACAACGCTATAGAGCACTGCACACCAGAACAACTAGACACAAGAACAGTTTTTTCCCGAAGGCCATCACTCTGCTAAACAAATAATTCCATCAACACTGTCAAACTATTTACTGAATCTGCACTACTATTAATCTTCCCATAGTTCCCATCACCAATCTCTTTCCATTTATGACTGTATGACTATAACTTGTTGCTGGCAATCCTTATGATTTATATTGATATATTGACCATCAATTGTGTTGTAAATGTTGTACCTTGATGAATGTATCTTTTCTTTTATGTACACTGAGAGCATATGCATCAAGACAAATTCCTTGTGTGTTGTTTGGCTTTGTGGTGAGCTATGCAGCTCACCAGCTCAAATCCCCCTGCAACACAGACTAAACTGAGCACAACCAAGCCCCCACCCAAACAGGACACACCCCCATCCAATCAGAGCACAAAAAAACCCCATCCAATCAGAGCACAGCCAAGCTCCCACCCAATCAGTTCAAACCCCCACTAGCAGTTAAAAAGGAAGAAACAGCTGCAATCACACATTGCTCCCAGAAGCATGAAGCTGAAGCCTGAAGATGACGAATGAGACTTCGTCGAAACGTGGCACGTTTGTATGCTTATGCACGCCCCTTATGGTCCTCTTAGCAATGGGGTGAGGTCAATAGTAGAAAGTTTTTGGTTAAAGCTTTTGGGATTATGGGAAGAGACCACAGAGTCAGGTAAAGTATTTCAAGCGCTGATGATTCTGTTACAGAAGTCATATTTTCTGCAATCTAGATTAAAGCAGTTAACATTAAGTTTAAATCTATTGGTTGGTCTTGTGTTATTGCAATTGAAACTGAAGTAGTCTTTAACAGGAAGGACATTACAATAGATGATTCTATGAGTTAAACTTAGGTCTTGTCGAAGGCGACCGAGTTCCAAGTTTTCTAAGCCTAGGATTTCAAGTCTGGTGGGATAAGGTATTTTGTTGTTTTCAGAGGAATGAAGAACTCTTCTTGTAAAATATTTCTGGACACGTTCAGTTGTATTGATGTCAGAAATGTGGTGAGGGTTCCAGACAGGTGAGCTGTATTCTAGAATTGGTCTAGCAAATGTTTTATATGCTCTGGTTAGTAGTGTAGGATTTTTGGAAAAGAAGCTACGCAAGATTAGGTTTACAACTCTTAGAGCCTTTTTTGCTATGTAGTTGCAGTGGGCTTTGGCACTTAGATCATTTGATATGAAAACTCCAAGGTCTTTAACAGGGTGGAGGTCATCTGCAAGGTAATGTCCATCAAGCATGTACTTAGTGTTTGGGTTCTTTTTTCCAATATGTAAGATTCCATCACTGTTCTAAAGCATCTGCTGAGATCATCGAAGTATAGCACCGTCATAACCAATAGCCAGTGCTAGAAAAATCTTTTTTTCTCCCCCATCCCAATATGCTTCTCTTTTATTGGGATAATGTAAGTACCGGAATAACCAAATTAGACCTGGTGATATTGTTTCAAGGCCTCCTTTCACAGAATTTGAGAATGAAGAAGGGAAGGAATTCTAGGGTTCACAATCTGGGCGTCCTCCTGGATGCACGGCTGTCTTTAGAAGAACATATGATGGCCGTCGCCAGGGGAGCTTTTTATCAGGTTCACCTGATATGCCAGTTGCGTCCCTTTCTAGACCGGGCTTCCCTTTGCACGGTCACTCATGCCCTTGTTACATCCCACTTGGACTACTGCAATGCTCTCTACATGGGGCTCCCCCTGAAGGGCACCCGGAAGCTCCAACTGGGCCAGAATGCAGCTGCGCGGGTGATAGAGGGAGCACCTCATGGCTCCCACGTTACACCTCTCCTGCGCAGTATGCATTGGCTTCCAGTGGTCTTCCAGGTCCAATTCAAGGTGTTGGTCACCACCTTTAAAGCGCTCCATGGCATAGGACCGGGTTCCTTACGGGACCGCCTACTGCCACCAGTAACCTCCCATCGACCTGTGCGCTCCCACAGAGAGGGCCTCCTCCGGGTACTGTCGGCCAAACAATGTCGGCTGGCGACCCCCAGGGGGAGGACCTTCTCTGTGTGGGCTCCTGCCCTCTGGAATGAGCTGCCTCTGGGGCTTCATCAACTCCCCGACCTCCGGACTTTTCGCCGCAAGCTGAAGACGCTTCTATTTCAGTGCGCAGGGCTAGCTTAAATGTAGTTTTAAATGGGGTTTTTAAATGGGTTTTTTTAATCTTATTCCAATTTTAGGCCATATATTGAATTAGTTTTTTATAGTGTTTTTAACTTGTGTTATATGTACTTTGGTATTTTTATTGGCTGTGAACCGTCCTGAGTCCTTCGGGAGAAGGGCGGTATACAAATTGAATAAATAAAATAAAATAAAATAAATATTCTATTCACTAGAACCCGAGCACCAGGCTGAATTTTTTTAAAAAACAAAAAAATGCTAAAAAGTAGATGCTTTTTCTTGGAAGATACTAAGAATTTTACAGTAGGAGAATACCTCCTGGACTCTGGATGGGTGAGCACACAAATGCATCTGAAGGGCACATTGCTGAGCTAATTAACCGCGGGCTACATGGCATGACAATTAAGGGGATTCATAGCTGGCTCATTCTTCCTCAAATTGAACAGAAATATTAGAAGGTTGTCGCAAGAATTAGTCCCCGGTCCTCTGCTGTTCAAGATTTTATTTAATGCTTTGGATTAAGAGGGGAAAAGAAGCTACGCAAGATTAGGTTTACAACTCTTAGAGCCTTTTTTGCTATGTAGTTGCAGTGGGCTTTGGCACTTAGATCATTTGATATGAAAACTCCAAGGTCTTTAACAGGGTGGGGGTCATCTACAAGGTAATGTCCATCAAGCATGTACTTAGTGTTTGGGTTCTTTTTTCCAATATGTAAGATTCCATCACTGTTCTAAAGCATCTGCTGAGATCATCGAAGTATAGCACCATCGTAACCAATAGCCAGTGCTAGAAAAATCTTTTTTTCTCCCCCGCCCCCAATATGCTTCTCTTTTATTGGGATAATGTAATTACCGGAATAACCAAATTAGACCTGGTGATATTGTTTTCAAGGCCTCCTTTCACAGAATTTGAGACTGAAGAAGGGAAGGAATTCTAGGGTTCGCAATCTGGGCGTCCTCCTGGATGCACGGCTGTCTTTAGAAGAACATATGACGGCCGTCGCCAGGGGAGCTTTTTATCAGGTTCACCTGATACGCCAGTTGCGTCCCTTTCTAGACCGGGCTTCCCTTTGCACGGTCACTCATGCCCTTGTTACATCCCACCTGGACTACTGCAATGTTCTCTACATGGGGCTCCCCCTGAAGGGCACCCGGAAGCTCCAACTGGTCCAGAATGCAGCTGCGCGGGTGATAGAGGGATCACCTCGTGGCTCCCACATTACACCTCTCCTGCGCAGTCTGCACTGGCTTCCAGTGGTCTTCCAGGTCCAATTCAAGGTTGTTGGTCACCACCTTTAAAGCGCTCCATGGCATAGGACCGGGTTCCTTACGGGACCGCCTACTGCCACCAGTAACCTCCCATCGACCTGTGCGCTCCC